>NC_043957.1:35965554-36170692 GCF_902148855.1 Sphaeramia orbicularis
TTATTGCAGAAATGTGCTCTGTCTCGATGCGCTGAAGGTATTTGGGTTTAAACAAAGCAGCAGAGATAAATATCACCTAGAGTTAGAGGGTGTATTTAATTTATTCTTAACATAGCCCTTTATTTGCATTTGCAAGATGAAAGATCTAAGCAAATTATTACTGAGGTGGAAAAAAACTGATACTAGTCACACAGAAAAAGTCCAAAGTACAGCACATTCATCACAATTTGGATTGACTCTAAAGCAGACGGCCATGTCATGTTTACTGTGTGTAGTTTAGAATAAGACTCAGACACACCCGTGTAACCTCCATTGTTTTTGTTTAGTTCAAAGGTTTTGGTGGCATCCAGTCCAGTTTTTTTAATCATGTTACTGATCTGAGTTCTGGACCTGAGATCCCATAACATACAGTCATGGAAAAAAGTTTTGGGATGCCCTTAAAATTTTATGCAATTTCAAATATCAAGGAATATTTGTGAAAAAACATTTTTGTGGTTCAAAAGACAAGCAGAGGAAAGCCACCTTTGGCCCCAGGACTGTCCAGTTCCTCAATTCTGAACCCAGAGCACTTTGCACTTTACCACTGGAACACACTAAACACTTTACCAGTGTGTGTTTTCTTTGTTTTTCTGTGTGTCCTCCCCAGACTGCGTGTTTTTTATGTTTTTGACAAGTGTTGCCTTTTAAAGCTACTTTTATAATAATAATAATAATAAAAATTTGTTTATAGATGCCTTTCAGGATACTCGAGGTCACCGTTCAAAGTTGTTAAAATAAAACACAATCAAAATTTATGCTCTTTTTAAACTGCACATTGAGCAAAAATAAAGTGTGTTGAATTGAACTGAATTGAATGTGAGAGTGACTGTCTCTATATGTCAGCCCTGTGATCAAGGCAAGGCAGATTTATTTGTATAGCACAATTCATACTCAGTGCTTTACAAAAATGGAAAAGAGACAGGTTAAAAACACACAATTACAAATAAAACAATCAATAAAACAAATAATCAATTAAAACAAAGTGAAAGAGAAGAGTGCAGATGGAACCCTTTCAGTTGTTCTATGCACAGTTGAACAGCTGTTTTCAGTCTGGACTTAAACATTGTCACAGTAGAGGTCTGTCTGACGTCATCATTAAGACTGTTCCAGAGTTTAGCTGCATAGAACTGAAACACAGCTTCACCCTGTTTAGTCCTGACCGGGCACCAGCAGAAGACCACACCCTGAGGTTCTCAGGGTCCGAGATGGTTCATATGAGACCAACATGTCACAGATGTACTTTGGTGCTAGACCATGGACAGACTTATAAACGAGCACAGCTGTTTTAAAGTCTATTCTGTGAGCCACAGGAAGCCAGTGCAGAGACCTGAGCACAGGACTAATACGGTCATACTTCCTGGTTCTAGTCAGGACCCCAGCAGCAGCGTTCTGGATGTACTGCAGCTGTCTTACAGCTGGTTTAGAGAGTCCAAGGAGAAGGCCGTTACAGTAGTCTAACCTGCTACAGGTAAATGCATGGATAAGTCTGTCTAAGTCCGGTTTAGACAGTAAAAAATGAACTGGCAACTCTTACAGGGTGTGCCCCACCTTCACCGATAAATAGCTGGGATCGGCTCCAGTGACCCCAGTGACCCTAGTGAGGATAAAGTGGGTTCAGAAAATGAATGAATGAATGAATTGAATTGACTTAAATTCAGTTGAATTGAAAGGTGTGGCTGCATCAGACACAAACAAATGCAAATGATTTTCTTTGTTTATTGTTAACAAGTAAAAATATTAAAACTAAATTGACAGTTTCAACATCTCATGTTTCATTATTTTGTTGAAACATCCAGTTTTGACCTTGACGGAACTGAGCATGTGCAGTAGGGAGCGTGTAGGTTTGGAGAATAGAACAATGCTTGGCACAGTTCAATGACTTAAGACTGATTCAAAACGCAGTAAATCACAAATACATGGGGTGTCAAAAATGTTTTTCCACCACTGTATGTGACCTTAAACACACCTGTCTACGTAAAGTTGTTTTCTCATACTGAATGTTGAATGAAGCTGAGCCCGTCAACCAGATTTATAAAACATTTCTGTGAATGAACGCTCTCTAATTGTAATGTTTCTAAGCTCCATTATTCCATCTGACATCTGCAGCTTCATTGATTTGACCTGCTGGCTTTAATCCACATTTTGGTTTCTTTCTTTGCCAGAGAAAATCAATAGGAACAAACCAGCCCTTATTTCATTTTGTCATTAGTTTATTTTCCTGAATGAAATGTAAAGTTGGAAGCAATATTCAGAATGAACAGGTGGTGTTTCATATAAAGTATCATAAAGTTAAGGGCTCAAATGTCCATGATTGTCCCAGGAAAACTGAAACAGATCCACCATAAGGCCCTGTTCTGGAGCTTTGTTAAAAAAAAAAAAAAAAAAAAGGTTTAGATTTTATCTCAACCTTTAAGTAGACAAGAAGATAAGAGATCTCAGGAAGAAAAATGCAAAGCTGAGCATCTAGAATTTCATTATAACTTACGAAATGTAGTCAGTCTTAACATTGTTCTGTTACTTATACTGATGTTTTGGGTTTTTTACACAGTAAAATAGGGTCCATAGAGTGGCATATTGATACTGATTTAAGACAAGGCAGGGCAGGTTTATTTACAAAGCACATTTCATGTACAAGACAATTCAAAGTCCTTTACATAAAACATTAAAAGCATTACAGCGGGATACAGGGGAAGTAATAAAGAGTAAAGGTCTGAAAAGAAAAAAAACATAAAACTTTAAGCTTAAAAGAAACAGTGCAGATCTGAATTAAATTTATTGATTTAAAGGCTATTTTTCATGTACAGAACATCACAAAAGAACATAAAATAAACACAACATTCAATATGCTATATAGTATCTCCACAGCCACAGAGCCAGTATCTGTTTTTCCAGACGAGTGGACGCACCCTGAGAGTGGACCGATCAAAAATGTGTGCCCTCTGTGCTGTTCCCCACTCCGCTGCAGTGAAAGGCTGCTGAGCCGCATTCCACGCCATGATTTTCTTTTGTTGACGTGTTGCACAGAGACGCCCTCATCCTGAATGACTGAACTGTCTTAAGTGTTAACATATGACATGTGCCTCTATGAATTATACATGTATTATGTAATGATTTCCTCTGTCACTAAGTGGTGCTGAGGCCCTTTTCCATTGTTGACTGTATACACTGTAGGTGTGTGTATGTGTGTCTGAAAGGTTAGAACCATGTAAAGTCAGACCAAGGATGGTGCGAAGAGGACAAAGGGTTATGTTTACTCTCACAGCTAAAAAGTGACCAATGAAAACCTACTACACACTGTAAAAAATGACCATAGAATTCATACCAAAAAATTGTAAAACTGCAACATAAAAAAACTGCAAGTGAAAATAAAATGCAAAGTTGTTTATTTGAAAAGATTTTGGTGTTAACGAATAAATCAAATATAGCTGTAGTTTTTACAGGAACAGTATGTTAACAAAACCAGATTTGTATGAAGAAATTATGTATTTCTATTGTTTTGGGAAAATAAAACTGTAAATTGAAAAACAATGTGGTGCCGTTTAACCCTTTCATGCATGAATTATGAGATCCTTAGTTGAGATTTTTTTTTTTTTTTTACTGTTTTTATTCCTCTATAGGCATGAAAAACGATGTGATTGATTTTCTTTTTTTTTTTTTTTTTTTTTTATGAACTCATTTTTCATGGAGTTACAAAAATGTCCACTCTGCTGAACACCATGCGTTTAATTTTTGAAGCAAAGAAACATGTATTTAAAGCCCATCATCAGAAAGTGATATACTGTGTGAAAACTTTGAAATAATAACATTTTTCATGTAGCTGATGTTTTCTTACATTTGAACATACTCTAATACTAGTTATTACTCACTTCATGGAGATGATATGCAAAAAAACCCAACTTTTTGATTAAGACAACATCTATTAATAGTCTTATAACAATTAACAATTGATTTACACCAAAACATATTACTGCAGATCAGATTTATCAAGAACAACAAAGTTACAGTAATGGTGTGAATTGCAGTGTATGGGATGATGCATTAAGTGTCCACTGTGTTGGATGATATGGAACTAAAACAACAAAACCCATGATTTTAACAAGAGAAGAATAGCTGTCCACTGTAGTGACCAGTATGCATGAAAGGGTTAAGTTGCAAGACCATAATGTTGAAAGAACAGCCTATTCTCATACGTTAAAAAAATACAAAATAAAAAAGTAATGAAAAAAAAATTAATTTAGCATTTTAATCCATAAAGACCCAAACATCCACCATCGACCAAAACCATCCACTGATCTAAAATGTTCAATACCTGTTGATCCACCAATCCTATCATTACATGTAAATAATCGGTATACAGTACAGTTATTCATCTTTTCATGGTCATCACATATGACCCATTTGGACGTTCAGATACTCTGTAGTTACTGTGGAAACACTGCCTTCTTCTACAACATTGATTCACCATTAAAACCCATGGAGTTGGATCAATGACAGTGGATGGAGACACTTGTTTTATGTTCAGTTAATTATAGATTTGCAGAGAGAATTATTTTTTCTTTAGTTTTCTCTGTTTCTGATATAATAACCCTGAACTTTAATCTGAGCTTTTATGAACATCTACATGATCACTGAATTAACCCTTTCATGAATGAATTGTGAGAACCTTAGTTAAGATTTTTTTCTTCAGTGTTTTTATTCCTCCTTAGGCATGAAAAAAACGATGCAATCGAGTTTTTTTTTCTGTGGAGTTACAAAAAGATCCATGCATTTAATTTTTGAAGTAAAGAAACGTGTTTAAAACCCAATATCAGAAAGTGATACGAAAACAATGAAATAAAAATATTTTTAATTATGCTAATCTGATGTCTTCTCACATTTTAACATATTTTAATGCTAGTAATTACTCACTTCATGGAGATAAAATGCAAAAAAAACCCTTCTTGTCTAACAAATAACAATTGATTTACACTTAAACATGTTACTGCAGATCAGGTTTATCAAGAACAGTAAAGTTACAGTAATGGTGTGAATGTCAGTGTATGGGATGGTGCGTAAGTGTCCACTGGGTTGGTTGATATGGACCTAAAACATCAAAACACATTAATATACAAGAGAACAGCTGGAGAAGAACTGTCCACTGTAGTGACCTATGCATGAAAGGGTTAAATATAGGAAAATACATGATTTTCTTTGAAAAAACACAAAATACAGAGGATAATATTGTAATAAATGGTGATAGGTTGCTTAAAAAGGGTGGAATCTAGAGATAACTTTATTTGGGAACAACCACTAATGTAGCGCTGGGTCTGTATGAGTTAAACATGTAAATATCACCGGAATCCAGTGTTAAATATATATGTTTAAAATGTTAAATCTGTGTGTTACTCCGTAAATATGTTTACAGTTTGAGCTGCCGTTTTTTTCCCATAAAAACAACAATTTTATTTTATTTATTTATTTATTTATTTTTTACAGTGCACTGCTACAGTAAAGATTTGGGAATGTGTTCTTTTAATGGAAGCTCCGAGAATAAGTCCAAATTCTTTTTGGTCTCATTTTTTAAAATTTATTATTGACTTGATCTGATTACAAACAAAATATAACTCAGCTGAGGATCCACACCCTGAGCAGGGAAATGGATCCAGACATTCCAATGCACATCACTTTTATAATCCTTATGAAGTAATCTTCAAACTATGGGCTGACCCCCTTGTGCTAGGTGGGCTGGATCACAGAAAATGGACTGTTGTCAACTGACTCTAAAGTCAGGCAGATGTGGTACCTCAACTCTATGTAAAACCCCATAATGACCGTGTTTAGCTCTTATCTCTTGTTGTTTAGGATCGTCTGTGGGCATGTGTATTTAAAGTGTGCCTAAGGTAAAGTCCTGTGATCATATATCTGTCAGTTTAGTATGTGACCAAGACGTGACCTATCCATAAACTTTACGACTGACCAGTGGAACAACAAAAATCTAGTGACACAAAAGAATCCTGACCAATACTGACTAACATGTGATTAAACCCAAGAATTCAACCATCCAAATTAAAATTATATTTCAGATTAATTCATGAAGTAGGATTTAGATCAGGGGTGTCAAACATACAGCCCGTGGGCCAAAATCGGCGCTCCACAGCGTTCAAATCCATACCACTGGATGAATTTTACAAAGTGGCAAAATTACACAGAAAATATTAACAGTCAAGGGTGTCACAGAGTTGATGATAAGATTATAAACTGCATTTTAGCTGAATTATTTCAATGTATCAATAGGATTAGTGGATCAGAAGTTACTGGACATTTTAGATCAGTGGATGCTTTTGGTCACTAGTGACTGAAAAAGTGAGCGAATCCACAGACAGCGTTATTTATGTGTCCAGATACATTAAAGGTCATGGTACAGAAAGCTCCTGTGAAGCCCACTTCATGTGCCCATGGGAGGTCTTATTCCAGAAATGGTCAAATATTATAAACACACTTTCTGTCCTTTAGTGTGACTCATAAAACAACTGAGAACTTCATTTTTATCTCAAAATGTCTTGAAAAGCATCATGTGTCGCATTAAGAGGAGATAAAATCTTGATCATGTTTTATAATTTTGAAGGATGACAGTAAAATGTGACCTGTTGAACAAGATCCACTTCACTGGGTCAATAAGAAAAAGAAGCAGCGTTACAATTTCATATTTAACAAAAGGAACTCTCATATTATTAAACCACAGATTATAGGTGGACAAACTGGAGTGACCCCTTCATAAATAAGACTGTATGAAAAGTGTCCAACAAGGAAGGTGTTATTTCTATACGATTTAAGATACTTTAAGCTTTTTTTTATGTCGTAGAATGTGAAAAATTTACATTGCAGTTCAGTTAAAGACAAAGTTACTGACTCCATGTTTTCTGAATCATCACATTTCACTTTACATAAATAAATACTATACTGTATATTAATGTGTCTTACATATTCATCATCATCCTAATTAAATAGTGACTACCATTTCAAAGTGCAGGATGACTTTAATTTAATTTAATTTAATTTAATTTAATTTAATTTAATTTAATTTAATTTAATTTAATTTAATTTAATTTAATTTGATTTAATTTATCACCACAATCATTGCAGAGAAAAATAGACTATAAGAATTGTGCTTTAAAAAAAAAACAACTTGTCCTCAGGTTCAATTTTGTTTACATTGTCATCTAAAACTCTTACAAAATGCCTCAGAGAGTGTTTTTTTAATTATTATTGTTGTTTTTTTTATTTTACTCAATGTTTAAATTATTCTTATCATTATAAATGTTTTAAATGTTCTTTTCTAGATTTCTGATAAATGGTCATTTTAATTCACAATAAATGTCTGTTTTCTTCAATGCTCACTCAGGAAGAGAAATCAACCTTTACACTTAAGAATTATTAACATTTAGAGGTCACCTGAAATTTCTAACAATTGATAAAAACAAACAAGCAAAAAAAAACATTTACTAACAAAAAAAATATATATATGGTGAGTTGACAGAGACAATCCCAATCCATAAAAGACCTGACAAACTGTGAAGCTGAAACTGAAGCACGGTGGTTCTGTTTATCTGTCAAATGTTCATTGTGGTCGGTTTCAGATGCTTCAGCTCTTTCATAATTCATAGTTTGAGTTATTGTTTGTTAAGTATTAATTGTCAGCCTTGTAAATCCAAGTTGGACTGACTGTACATATCCTGACCAAGAGAAATAAAATTCTCCCTTTGTGCAGTAATCTACACCTGGTTTTTCTGCCTCCGTCCATAATAATATACATTATATAGACTAAATGTCGTATAAAATTAACTTTTATTTTCAGCATAGTATAGCAAACTAGTACATGATTAAAAACAAATTAATTTTAGCCAAAAAAAAAAAAAAGAAAGCGTCTCTGTTTTAAATGTCTGGGGTCACCAGAAATTTGGGATGTTAAAATGAGGTCACGAACCAAAAAAGGCTGGGAACACTGGACTAAACTAAAACGACAATTTGGAGTTGTCATTACTTATAATTGATTATTTTATTATTTTATTCAAGATCGCATTAGTCTGTATGTGGCCCCTGAACTAAAACAAGTTCAACATCACTGACTGTTAACCCTTTCATGCATAGTGGTCACTCCAGTGGACAGTTATTCTCCAGCTGTTCTCTTGTATATTCATGGGTTTTGTTGTTTTAGTTCCATATCAGCCAACACAGTGGATGTTAAATGCATCATCCCAAACACTGCAGTTCATACAATTATTGTAACTTTGCTGCTCATGATAAACCTGATCTGCAGTAACATGTTTTAGTGTAAATCAGTTGCTAATTGTTATTAGGCTGTAATTAACAGTTTTCTGAAACAATTTTTTTTTTTTTTTTCTTGCATATCCTCCTGAGACGCAGCAATGCATTTTGTCCTCTGTATGGGGTGAAAGTTTAACAGTTTAACTTAAAAAAATACTGCCCATTACAAAGGACATTCCATTAAAAAAATCAATCATTCAATAAAAATTATGTTAAAAATGTATCTGAAAAAACTGTTGCATTATGCAGTTTCCAATTAAGAACAATTTTTAAATGTAAAAAAGCTAAAACTACCAAATTCCTGAGTCTCAGGAGGATATTATCTCCATGAAATGAGTAATAACTAATATTAGAGTATGATAAAATGTGAGAAAACATTAGCGATTTAGCAATTATCGGCATTAAAAATGTTCTTATTTCATAGTATTCACACAGTATATCACTTTGATGATGAGTTTGAAATACATGTTTCTTTGCTTCAGAAATTAAATGCATGGTGTCCAGCTGAGTGGACATTTTTGTGTCTCCACGAAAAATAAGTTCATAAAAAAATTTTTTTTTTAAATCATTTGCATTGTTTTTTTCATGCCTAAAGAGGAATTAAAACACTCAAGAAAAAAATATTGACTAAGGTTCTCATAATTCATACATGAAAGGGTTAATATGCAATTTTTGCACTTTGTAAATTCACCCAGTGGACCAGACCTTTTGGTGGGTCGGACACCCCTGATCTAACCTATTAAATCTGTTGCGTTATAGGGTGTCACAGTG
Source organism: Sphaeramia orbicularis (assembly GCF_902148855.1). Taxonomy (NCBI): domain Eukaryota; kingdom Metazoa; phylum Chordata; class Actinopteri; order Kurtiformes; family Apogonidae; genus Sphaeramia; species Sphaeramia orbicularis. The sequence continues at coordinate 35,974,669 of NC_043957.1, forward strand.
AGTGAATTCAGTCAGAAACATGTAGGTTGGAGGTTGTGGGGAGAGGATTATATCCAAAAGGACAAAAGAGTATTGTTTAATAGTGAAAGTGCAAATTGTAGAGCTGATGTGGGAATTGGGAGTCCCTGCTGCTCAGTGACTTGTGCATTCTTTGTAATTAAAAGGCCCCTGGTCGACAGAGATCTGAGTGTGTTAGGGCCACGGTGAAAAGAAAGGGCAGGTCCGAAGGTGGGAATGGAGAGAGTGGAGGGAACAGGTCGGGCAGGTCTTCCTCTATGTGAGTGTGAGGTGGATGTCTGGGCGGTGACACACCCATTCACCTGTCTGGGAGGAGCTGCCAGTGTGTATGTGTGTATGTGTGTGTGTCTGTGTGCGTCTGTATGTGTGTGTTCACAGGAGCCAAAGGCAGTGGAAAGACAGAGTGGGAGCCACAGGGTGAGGAAGACAGCGACGAAGAAGGAGTAACAGAGGTTTGTGTGGGATCTCTGCTCGTTGACTCTCCACAGCCACCAGGATGAATAAGAAAAAGGACAAGGAGAACACGCTCAAGATCTCGGGCAAGATCAGCAAGTGAGTTTTGTCCCTGAGGATTTTATGAATGCGATTATGTGTGAGTGTATGTCTGTGTGTGTGCTGACACTGTATCTCGGTCATGTTTCCCCTTCTCCTGTTCTACCTGAGCCGAGAACTGTGTCATGTTTCCTGTGCGTGTCGATGTCCTCTTTCCCAGTGTGTGTTATGGTTCTCCTGTTGTTCTGTTTCCAGCCGGAGCACTGATTCATAGAACGGTTCAAATCAGCCTTTAAGTTCTGTCTGTGTTGAGCTTCGTGGTGCTGAAAGTGCTCTGAGCTCAGGTCCATCAGGTACATCCTTTAAATCAACAACTGCAACTGAAGGAAATGTTTGTAGAACTTGGGTTAAAACTGATAAAATGAAGGGTTAAAGTTTGTTTGTGTATGTCGTCGAGTCACCGAATCACTTTACATTCACACAAGATTAAAAAACTAGCTCTGCAGGCATAGATTTAGACTTAACATGAGGGTACGTGTCTGTTCTTTATTTTAGGACTGTATGTGATGTTTTCATTATAGATACAGAGCAAACGTACAAGCTTTGTCATGTAGTCGTCCATGTGTGGCATTAAGTTCATAACACAAGTGATTTTTTAAAATTTATTTATTTATTTATTCATTTTTACAGCATTTTAAACCATTTTTAAAAGCATCCACTTGATTACATGTCTAATATGAGTGAATTTTTTTTTTATTCATTATCAACTACCACACAATCAGTTTCTTAGTTTTAAAATTGTTCTATGAATGAAGTCAAAATCTTGTTTCCAGCTTCTTACATGTGAATATTTTGTAGTTTCTTTACTTTTCTATGTCCATCCTTGACTTCATTCTGCATTTTCTCACACATGTCTAATATAAGTGATTGTTTTTTTTATTCATTATCAACTACTATACAATCAGTTACTTGGTTTTAAAATTTTTCTATGATTGAAGTCAAAATCTTGTGTTTCCAACTCCTTACATGTGAATATTTTGTCATTTCTTTACTTTTCTATGTCCATCCTTTACTTCATTTTGCATTTTCTGGCATTTCAGAGCTCAACCATTTAGTTTATCGATGGAGAAAATAATGAAAATAATCTTTATTTTCTACATGAAGTGAAACTGAAAATCAGAGGGACTTTTTTTTATGTCTGTTAAAGGACATTTCATCATCCAAATTGTCTTCACCACAGTTTTAACTAAATGGTGGTCAGTTTTCTAGTGTTTCATTCCTGTCAGATGTACTGGTGGTGGTTGTACAAACAGAAGGCGACCAGTTGTGGATTCACATTGGACACGATAAGGTGTGATGAGGGCTGGCCAGTCTGTTCTGCTCAGCTGGTTTCTGTCATTCTCTCATGTGGGCGTTGGTTCCAAACAAACATTAGGGACAAATAACTGTATAGCTTTGAAATACACGCACCCACCAATTAGGACAATTACAACAGAGCTGCAACACACACACACGAGACATTTGGCTGGAAGACAGGCAGCCATATTGTCCTTTTAGTGATGATTTTACACGTTATTTGTTCTCTCGGTTAAAACCCCTGAGTCAGATTTACCTAAAAGCCCAACACGATCTCATTCTTGTGGTGTGAAAAGAGTCGCTTGAAGTGCTGAAGTAAATTCTGATGCAGTGCTATGCTCCTTATGGACTTAAAAATGAAATTTAGATTGAATAATGAATGAATAATAAGTTATTACATATTGTTTTTGTAGCTGTCAGCCAAACTAATGTAAAAAATGTATACTTTGTGTAATGATTTATTAAACATTTCAAATCATAGGTAATCGGTGGTTATTTGTTTTCATGTGCCCTTTTGGAAGTTTGAGCCCCTGCCCCTTTATAGCTCTCTGCACGGCCCTGACTGTAACTACATTAGGGATTGCTATGAGTCCAAGTCCGAGTGAAGATTTGGCCCAAAAAAATGCAGGAAAGCCCTATGTAATAATGCAGGATATCCAGTTATTCAGCTTTGAGGTGATTCAGCAGCTGCCAGTTCTTTGATGTTTTCTGCTTGTTTGTGAATGAATCAAAATATGTTAAGTTGTGTTAGTGTGGAAGGCATTAAAAGCTCACACACACTTTAGACAGAAGGTAGCAGTATTCACACATTTAACATACTGTTGTTCAGCTCTGTGGAAAAGTGAGGCCATTTCTTATTTGAAAAGCAAAACTAATCTCATCTTCAGCTAAGCCGTGATGGTATTTAGTACTTTAGCTTAAACCACCTTCGGTTGAACATCTCAGATCTCCAAGTTCAGGTTCGCCGTCACCAGGGAGATCGACACGCTTTCTGCCACTCGACAGTCCAAATGAAACTGACACCACTCTTCCTCCACAATGAAGAAAGTCAGCTCGCTGTCGTTTTAATAAATCACGCTCTAATCGTTCTGTCAGTCTCGTAGGCACGCTGCCGACGCCGGTGTGTCATAATCAATGATACCTGTCGGTCTTGCTGAGTGAGCAGGAATAGGGAGGCCTTTGTCAGAGCTGCTGCAGAACCAGATCAGCTGCCACTTCAGTGACTCAGAGGAGAAATGGGCCTCTGAGGAGCACATTCCACTGTTACACTATCATCAAGAGCTACCTGTCAAATAAATGCAGATATATAAACCATAAATAAGATGCTTTATAGTTATAGTAAAAGTTTTATTCTATAGGAAAAGAGTTGAAGTCTGTTTGAGTCTTTCCATGAATCACTGAGTCACTTTAAATTCATACAAGATTAAAAAAAACTACATCTACATCCATAGATTTAGACTTAACATGAGGCTACATGCCTGTTCTGTATGTTTTCATTATTAGATACAGACCACACAAACAGACTTCATCATGTAATCATCTATGTGTGGCGTTAAGTTCATGACAGAAGTGATTTTATTTTTTATTTTTACAGCATTTAAAACCACTTGATTGCTTGATTACATGTCTAATATGAGTGAAGCCACTGCATGTTTTTATAGTCGTTTTTTTTTTATTATTATTATTCTTTATCACCTACAGTATGTTACAATCAGTTACTCACTTTAAGCATTTTTCGGAGAATAAAGTCAAAATGTTGTGATTCCAGCTCAAATATGAATATTTGTAGCTTTTTTATTTTTCTATGTCAGTCAGTGAATATCTTGAACTTCTTTTGTGTTTTCTAACATTTTACAGCTGAAACGAAAAATTTATCAACAAAGAAAATAATGAAAATAACTGTCAGGTGCAGCCGTAGAGGGTTAAACTGGTGTGATTGTGTCATTTTTGCTAAAATTATAAGGGGAAAAAAAGTGAGATTAGTTGATTTCTGCACCCTGCAAATTATTTGGTTCTTACCGAGATTTTTTTAAAAAGCTCAGATTTAGAAGTGTTAGATAATTTAGCTTGTTTTAAGAGTTAATTTCTTATTTTAAATGTTCATACATCTATAGACATGCTTATGTCTAGATTTAACAATCTTAATCTTGTCAAGTGAAATTATCTTGCTGCATGGACAGATAATTTCATTTGTTTTGAGTACTTTTTTCCTCAGATTTTGTGTTTTTATCTTGTTTTTAGACACCCCTTTTTTTTGCAGTGCATGAATTACTAAAGTGAAATTGATGAGGACAGACTTTTTTGCACGTCTGTTAAGGACATTTCATTAACAAAACAATAGCATTTATGTCTTATCTCCACTCAGAGACATTCTATGTTGTGCACAGTTTTTGTGTATAAAACTCCAGAAAAGAGGAAAAGATCTGATGACTGTTTTTCTGTTCACATGGTCAAATACACAAAAGTTGTATTGATTTGACTGGATACATGCATAATTTGAAGTTTGTTTGTTTGGTTTTTTTCAGAAATATTATGAAAGGAGGGCATGCTAGCTGAAGAACACTGAACAACAATAGCTTCTGTCATGTAAAAGGAGACACTGAATGAAAAAAATAACTATAAAACACAGACTAAATGGTTGTTGTGGAGAAAATTTTGTGTATGCACAGTTCAACAGTTACTTGTTTAAACACACTGTCTGATCAGTGCAGAAAAATCACAGAGACTGACCCAAATGCAGATATCAATATAGAATAAGAAAGAAAAACATGCAACTTACAGACATATTATACATAAAAGTTGAAATATAATACAAAGAAAATAGATAAGATGCTATAAATTTTCACTAATTACAACTGAAGTTAGAAATTATGTAGTTATTTTCTCACTGTGAAACCACAAGTTCATCCTATTTAATGTTTCTTTTTTTTTTTTGGGTGGGTGGGTGGGGTCATTTCACAGTGCGGTCCAGCTGAGTTCCCTCCTGCCTTTGTGTGTCTGAAGTATTGCTTTGTCGTTTCACTGTGTGTCATTGACAGAATGCATCATAAACAGTGAAACAGGGAGTGACAGTCACAGTCAGGCACTGAGGAATGGTTAGCATTTTAGGAACGATTCAGGTGTGGCTCAGATGGTGAAAAATGATCTTTCCTCACAATGACCTAACTCCCTCCCTGCAGCGCTGAATCATTTTATCTGAGATTGCATTCTTTGATATGTATAAACCAGGATTCAACAAGAAGTGCACTTTTTGGCAGAAATCTATGTTGTCTTTTCACTTTGAACTTGTATAGAATATCCGGGCTCTTTTACTCTGACGGGTTTTATTTTTTGTCGTGAGAATTTAAAGAATTGGGTGCTGGTGACTAAATTAAGTCATATTTTAGGCATTTTTGTTGTAGGGATTTTTTAAAAGTAAGACAAAATGTTTTGTTTTGGACTGAAATGTCAATGAAAACTTTGCGGTGTCTTGTAAATCTACAGCACATGAAACAATTTTTTAAAAAATTAAAAAATCAATCAATGTACGGCTTGAAAGTGTAGTTTTTAAGCTGTTGTTTTTCTTGTTCCTGCTGCCATTGGTTTGTTTAGTCTTTGTTGCTCCAGAAATGTATAAAATGAACAAACTCGGATGTTCAAAATCTGACTTCAGTGTGATTTAAAGATCGGAGTCTGCATTAAAACTGTGATGAGGGTAATTAAAACACTGAGACTTGTTCTTTTATAAACAACCGGCCTCCCTTTGTGTCAGTTTTTATGAATACTGAATGTAATATTGATTCATTTGAGTGGTGACCTTTGACCCCTCCTCCTCACTCTGCAGATCCCAGGCCAGCAGCTTGGCTTTTCTGATCTCCCAAATGCAACAGAATGCTGACCAGGTGGAGAAAGACATCCTCCGGTCCGAAGAGTTGCTGGCTGTGGTACGGGCACACAGAAATACTCACATTCAGCACTAATGTACTTTAAGCCTTTCATGCATGAATTATAAGAACTGTAGTCAAGATTTTTTTCCTGAGTGTTTTTATTCCTCTTTAGGCATGAAAAAACAATGCAATTGAATTTTGTTTAATAAACCTGTTTTTTTATGAAGGTAGATTTGTTTCTTTATTGCTTTAACTAAAAAAAAATTCAATAAAAAAAGTATTTGAATGAAAAAAAAAAAATTATGACCCAAAAAAATTGCATTTGAACATTTTTTTTTTTTGATTGAAGTGATTTTTTTTTTTTTTTTAAATTGATTTCTTTTTTTTTTATGAAAATATATTTTTTGGGTAAGGTAATAAAGAAACAAATCTACCTTCATAAGTTTTTGTGGAGTTCTAAAAATGTCCATTCCGCTGGACACCGTGTGTTTAATTTTTGAAGGAAGGAATGCAATATCAGCAAGTGATATACTGTGTGAAAACTATAAAATCAAAACATCTTTAATGCTGCTAATCTGATGTTTTCCCACATTTTATCATATTCCCAATTTTTATTAGCAATTCATTTACACTCAAACATGTCACAGCAAAATCAGGTTTATCAAGAACAGCAAAGTTACAGTAATGATCTGAAAGTCAGGGTATGAGATGGTGCATAAGCATCCACTGTGTTGGCTGATATGGAACTAAAACAACAAAACCCATGAATATATTAGAGAATAGATGTAGAATAGCTGTCCACTGTAGTGACCACTGTGCATGAAAGGGTTAATAACTAAATAAATTTAAAAAATAAAAAATAAAAATGAAACGACTCACTTTGACCATTTTCCAACAGGATGATAAAAATGAGAAACAGGAGCTCCCCTTACAACACCAGCAGGAGATCTCCGACAAGCTGGGCGAGGCGGAGGGTCTGCTCAAAGACCTCTTCCTGGATCTGGACAAAGCCAAGAAGCTCAAACACCCACAGGCCAAAGAGATAGAGGGCGAGTAAGTGTTTACTGAACAAATACAGCACATTATTTGTCTGCGCACCATAAAAATGAGCAGCATTACTTACTTGTAATATTATTGATCCTTATTGATATTATTGATTTAAAGTTGTAAAATATTTCTTAAGATGTGCCCAATCCACTGTACTTAATGCAGCCCTAAAGATTTAACATAATCAGTGCAAGTATTTATCAAACATTTAGATTAGATTGACTGGATATGTCACAAAAGTTAACGTAGCTTAGTTCCAGGATATTCATATTGGAGATTTTCTCAGAGCATAATATTTATTTACAAATTTGATGCTAACTAATGTTCATGGGTCAAGTCACACAATTATGTAGGGAGTGCCCAACTACATTTTATACAGTAATTCAAAAAGTATTTAGATAGAGACATGAATAATACATCATTTTAAAGGTATTAACTAGTACTTGAAGTTCATAAAAAGAAACAAAAGATATAGTGCCATCTTTTGCCATAAAAATTTGAAAAACTGCATGGTTATGTAGGGAATAAAACTTAACATCTAAATTTTCCTTTTTTTCTAAACATTTTAAAAGTGCAGTTGCAAGTGTCTCCTAACTATGAAAATTTGCTGAGATGTTCTTTAAGGTGTCTATTTGGATGCATTTTTTATTTTTTAAATATAACTATGACTTATGGCAAGAGTTTTGAAGAATGGAATGAAAAAAATAAATGAATTCATTTTTTTGGAGCAATTATCTTTCTGAATGTTCATGATTTCCTCCTGAGACCCAGAAAAGGAAAAGTTTTGGCTTCTTCTATTTGTTTGGTTTTTTTGTTTTGTTTTGGGTTTTTTTTTTACATCCATCAGGCTGCATTTGTAAATAAGAATGTGTTCATAATTGCTTGCCTTGGTAAATAAAGGTTAAATTAAAAATAAATAAATAAATAATTGTCCTGATATGAAACAACAAGATACAACAGTTTTTTAGATAGATTTTTTTCTTTTTTTTTTTTAATTTTATGGAATGTTCTTTGCAGTGGACGGCTTTTTTTTTTTTTTTTAATAAATAAAGCTGTAAACCTCTTGTCCCCTATGCAGGACTAAAATACATCGCTGGGTCTCAAGAGGATATTGGTATAAAATGCTTATAATAAATTAATGCAATGAGTGGATTTTTTAATCCATAACCTATATTTATGTACCAAATATTTTATCAAAGCAAATGGAAATTTAATAATTGACTGAACTCAGTAACTTTAAAAATCAAATAAATCCACTTACTTATTCCTTCATTATTAAAGCTTACTCTATATTATACTGTTAAATTGTATTTGCTGAAACTGGTAGAAATGTCATTAATAAATAATTTAAACATGTTTAATTCAAGTTCATATTTGTCTTTCAGTGAATGTCGCTTTTATTCATTCAACCATTTTTTTATGTTATTATTTAATGAGTCCAACCTGTTGTTTGTCGTTTCTCTGTGTCCTGTTTCCATTGTAGTGTCATCCTCCTCCATGAGCGCTGGTTGAAGGACTGTGCCTTCTACAGAGACATCTACGAGCAGATCGACGACGTGTCGCTGATGCCCATCATCAACTGGGACCCGGTTTTCAGCCAGAAGCAGGTAATTTTTAACAAAACATTAAGCAGACAAGAGTTTGCTACCAAGAAGAACATGAACTCCTCCTACCTAAAGCTTTATTTTATCAATAAGTTCAGTTTGTTCTGGAGTGTTTTCTACAATTAAATAACATATGTGAACTGAGATGTTATAACTGGTTGTTGTTATTTCATGGAATATTTTGATGACACCAAATACTTGAGGTACTTAGTGGTAGTTTGGTAACAACCAGCTAATACTGTAGCAATATCATGTAGTTACCAAACTAATAATGCTTAATAAATGTAGTGATAATGGCCATTATGGTATATTATAATGCTAAAATTTATCATCTCCCACGTTCCAAACATTCCCTTTACTTCAAGGTAAAACTGTACAAATGAAATGTTAAATGCTGTGATTGTTGTCATATATTCACCTCTGAATGAACACAAGAGGTCCAACCAGGTTCTGCTTCTTCTTTTGATGCATCATTATCCTGAAATTAGAAAAAAACACAGGTAGTTTAGCAACTCAGACTCAAAAACAGCTGACGGTAACGACAAGCATCTAATGAGCTAAAATATTCAATAATTTCTATATCGCTAGTTCTATCAATACATGTAAATGATAATAATAATAATAATTTTAAAAAAAGAATGTACTCAGCTTTTCATTGTTATAAGATATGACCCATTTGGACATTTAGAGGCTCTGTAGTGAACTTGGAAACAGAATCATCTTCTGCAACGCTGGTTCACCAGTAAAACACATGGAGTTGGATCAATAACAGCAGAAAAGCAGTTATAGACACCTGTTCTTACATTCAGTTAAGGATATAATTTGCTGGAAAAGTCACTTTTTCTACTCTTGTCTCTGTTATGATATAATAACCTTTGAATTTACTTTGAGCTTTTATAAACATCTATGATGTTAATGTAATGGGACTAGTACAAATGCTGAACCCAAATGCAAGACCAGAACACAGATGACCAATTGAGAGTGTTTATTAAACACAATCACGGTAGTAAAAACACAGCACAAAATTGTTAACACGTCTATGAAGGCGTGTGATACTGGACTCTTCGTCCGGGCTGTGAACGGAGAATATGGATGGTCAGCACGGCCGAGCCGGAGGATTCCCGTCAACACCCCGACTAGGGCAAAACAGAGGATAGTCAAAAAACAAACCAGGTCATACACAGGAGGACAATTCAGGAGGCAACGGGACATGAGGGAAAGGCTACTCACGGTCAGGGTCCAGGCGAGGGTCGAAACACAAGGTAACACGTTGGAGGCTGAGGTAGTCAGGGAATAGGCAGAATCAGAAGTCGATGTACGAACCAGGTCAGAACCAGACGAGCAGGCAGACGAGGAACAGGCAGGATCGGTGGTCGGAAGGCAAAAACGGGTCAAGAACGGGCAGACAGACTGACAGGTATCCAAAAACGCTGGTAAGTGAGCACACAAAGGTAGAACACAAACTGGCAAAGAAACAGGGGAAAACACAGGGTTTAAATACACAAGAGGGAGGGAAGACAATAGGACACAGGTGGAGATAATCAGGGAGGAGTCAGGTAATCAGGAGCAGGTGAAACAATCAAGGAGGGGAAGTAAAGACACCAGACATGACACAAGAGGGAAACTTAACAAAATAAAACAGGAAATGACAGAGAAAACAGAAAAGACAGACACAGTCTGGGAGCAGACATGACAGTTAATATGATAAATAAGTTAGATGTAGGAAAAAGCCTGACTTTCATTGAAAAATGCAAGAAAATTCATTTGTTAGTCCCACAAAAATAGTTGTACTGATTAAAGGGTTAAACTGACACTATGATAAATGTTTCCAGGTAATAAGTTAATAATTTGCTTTTATATGAATGCTGCATTGATGTAATCATCACCAAAATAACACTAAACACAACCTTAACTCTTTAGATGTGCTTCCCTGTTTTGGCCCCTTTTCTCCTATTACCTCAGTAAGTCTAATGTACCCACTGTTGACACAGCAAGAAACAACCTGGTTATTATTTTGGTATTTACATGATAATCACATAGTATTACTTAGTTATTAAAACTATTACCATTTTATTACAGAGCAGTAAACGTGTGCTCCTTTCACCTCTTTCTATGCAGATATTGTAACACACTAAATAAACACCACATGTGCAGCATTCCCATAAACATAAATGTATGTGATTGTATGTGATGTTGGGGATGCTCGCTGCTCTGTATTAAACACAAAAACCTGAAGTGTCTCTGAGTGACACCGTTGTTTTTCCTGGTGTCTGTGCTTTCAGAAACAGCTGAACACAGAGGAGTACGGCCCCACCTTGGCAGACCTGGAGAGGCAGGTCGCAGCTCACAACATCCTGCACAAAGAGGTGGAGGCCTACAGCTCACAGCTCTGCGTCAGCTCAGCCGGCAGCAAGGTGAACGATCCATCCAGCACAACGTGTTTACATGACAACACACATCACATGTTATCACTTTAGACATCATCACAGCAGCTGAGCTACAAGTCTAATGTCCCGTTTGTTTTTAAAGCTTGTAAGTTCATTTTAATTTGTGTCTTTAGGAGAAATACACAGCCTTGAAGAAACAGTACAACAATATCCTGGTGAGTCGGTTTTGATAAGAAATGTCATCAATTTGTCTTTGTCTCATCATTTTACTTTTCAATGTGTTTTTTCTCTTTCATTTTATTTTTATTACAATGCCAAAAACTTCCAACGCACCACAATTTCAACAAGAAATACATATATTTAGCATTCTAAGGTATTCAAAAAATATATTCTGGCTGCTTCAAGTGTCTAATGCTGTCATGTTTTCCATCTCTTCAGGAGAACTCCAAGTGGCGTCGCCACTACTTGTCCAGCTTGCATGAGTACATGCAGGGATGCAACAAGGAACTGGCTTTTCTGGAAGAAGAGCAGAATAAGATCAAGAAGCAGGACTGGAGTGACCACATAGTAGATCCACCCGACATCCGCAGGCAGTATGAGGTCAGGACTGATGGATAAACCAGACTTTCATCACTACAAGAATAGACTAGGATTACATTTCTTCTCCAGAATGGTCAAAAAATCAGATATATGATAAATAACATTGTAATTTGATCTCTATCAGAACTTCAAGAACAACAGCCTGTTGTCACATGAGAGTGAAGTGAACAAACTTCAGGATGAAGGAGACAGACTCATAGAACTGAAACATCCTGCCAGTTCGACAATACAGGTACCTGCTTTTAACCAGAAGGGCAAGGAAGGGACAACTCTCACAAGATGGAGACCTTGCTGATTTCAGTCTTAACATTTTATTTCAAGGCTCAGAGAGACGCAGTGCGAAGTGAGTGGCAGCAATTCCTCAACTTGTGCATCTGTCAAGAAACACATCTGGGCAATGTGGAGGACTACAAGAAGGTACAGGCACTTCACAGTTTGTACTGAATATACACAGATGCAAGATATTTAGATTTTTTTTGTTTTGCAGAAATGCTTTTCTTTTGTACACCACCAAGGTGAGACATTGAATGAAATGAAAACAACAACAACAACAACAACAAACAAACAAACAAACATGAAAGCAATCGTTCACAAATATCATAAACCCATATTTTATTCACAATAAAACAAAGAATACATGAACTGAGAAACTGGAACATGTTAAGACAAAAATATGATAATTTATAATAATAATAATAATAATAATTTATAATTTGATTTCAGCAACATGTGTCCAAAAAGTTTAGACAGGGGCAACAAAATGTTTGAAAGAGGCTAAGAGTCAGCTGGTCTGTGACAAATGACTGAGTTAAAGAGAAAACCTTAGAGAGGCAGAGTCTGTCAGAAGAAAAGATGGGTTGAGTAAAAAGGTTCACCAATCTGAAAACGGCATCTACATTTGCTTAAAATGGTACATTTTCTTGGGTTTGCATTTTATGTGTTATCTATGTTCTATTGTGCAAAAGCTACACGTTTATAGGATTTACAGATATTTTATTCAGTTTTTATTTGTTTTACACAACATCCCATCTTTTCTCTATAGTAGACAACCATCAGATCCACTGCATTCATTGTCTTTGGGGCTATAATCAGTAATTTTTGTATTCTTATTCGATTTTAATTTTGTTTCCATAAAATAAAGTACGTTTGGATCATTCAGCTGCTAAAAGTCAGTAATGTTTGATAAAATGCTGAGTGTTGCGCTTATATTTTTGTTTAGTGGACTTTTGAGACATACGGTATGTGTGAGAACAGAAGTAGATCAAGGATGATGATGATGATGATGATGATGATGATGTTGCATTTTAGTACGATGCATTTATTATTATTTCTTATTCTGGGTTTACACTGGCCCTTTTCTACTTTTACTCTGTTTTTTATTGTATTTCAGTTGATGTCCATTTTTATTGCTGAGTGATTGTGAGCAGCTAACATGTACCTTAGGGATTAATAAAACATTATCTCATTTTATGTCTAATTGCATGTGCAGAAAGAATTGAAATAGTGCATATGTTAATGCGTTGTGCTCTTTTCAGTACCAAATGGACACTGACCAGCTGTCAGAGACACTGACCAAACTCAACAACAGCATCAATCCCAAGTCTCTGAGCAAACAGAGCAACATAGAGACACTGCTGCAGCTTGAGGTACGGGTGGAGTGTTTACAGTCAATACTGGAAGCACTAGGCAAAGAAAATACAGCACATAAATATTCAACTTGCATCCTCTATGAATGATCACTATTATATGAATGTTGACTTTATCCCTGGCAGGCTGAGGAGAAGGCAGTGCAGAACTGTGACCAGATGCTGGCTGAACTCAGGAAGCGCAGCACCACCATACCTCCTCTAAAGCTCCGTCGCACCAACCCAAACCGACCAGTCACAGTGGAGTCGCTGTGTGACTGGGAGACAGACAGGGTATTGTAAAGTTTTGTAAAATGCTCAAAAAGACAGAGAATTCAAATTAAAGCTGAGATGTTTTGTTTTATTTATACGCACTGATGTCTCTTCTTCTATCTTTTGAGCATGATCTTTCAGTCTAACTGTTGTATCATTTATTTATCATAATTTAGCACGACCTTTCAAGAGGAGAGAAGTGTTCCCTGAAATCGAACTCAGACAGTGAGAACTGGGAGGTCATCTCTGCTGATGGAATGACAAAAACCTTCCCAGGAGTTTGCTTCCAGATCCCACCACCAGATACAGAGGCCATAGACAAAGTGGACCTGTAAGTCATGCAGGGTTTGACTATTTCACATCAACAATGACCAAATACTAATACTACTACTATAATACTGGGATGTTCATTTTTAGGCAAGGCAAGGCAAGGCAGGTTTATTTGTATAGCACATTTCATGTACAAGACAATTCAAAGTGCTTTACATAAAACATTAAAAGTATTACAGCAGAAGCAATAAAAAGTATAAGCATGAGAAAAACAAACAAACAAAAAAAATCTGATAAATAGATAAAACAGATAAACAGATAAAACAGATAAAAACTTTTAGCTTAAAAGGAACAGTGCAGATCTGAACTGATGAATTAAAACTCTATTCAAATGTAGCTGAGAACAGGTGGGTCTGTAACCTGGATTTAAATAATTTTAGGTTGGGTAGTGAGCTGGCAGACCTCAAGAAGAGAAGAGCGGCTCTGGCAGAGTCACTGAAGAATCACAAATCAGATGTTTCCAGGATGCAACAATCAGGTCAGTGTTAATCTAACAAAAACCATTATTACTGCTTTGTACGTGATGATTTATGGTTAGATTTATCTCTTGGAGCTATGATCTGTGAGGTTTTCTGTTTCCTCCCTCAGCCCCGGTGTCGTCTGCTCCACTGGATCCCAAAGCAGTCGCCCTGGCAGATCAGCTGAAAAAGCTCGACGGTGACCTAGCCAAAGCTGAGGAGGACATGCTGAGGCGCCTGCGAACTCCAGTGAACCGCACTGACCCAGCTGGAGATCTGGCCAAGAGGCTGAAGGAACAGGAGGTAAACAGGCTCAGGGTCATATATTTACAGATCCTAACAATATTATAAAAGACTGCAACCTGTCCTACACTTTTACTCTTGCAGTTGTTACATAAATAGCTGGATTTGTTTTCCTAGATGTCAGGTTTACAAGATAACTCACACTTAGTGATGCAGCTAAAACATGCAGTGGTTTTCCACTCATATTACAAAATGCTGAACAACTGTGACACAAGCCAACGATACCACAGTAAAAGCCATTCAGTTGAAAGTTCTCTCTTATGAACTGGGAACGTGGAATCAAATACAGATGATCACATTTTGTTTGTGAACTGTGCACTTTATTACATTAATCTAAACTCAACAAGCCTCCAATCCTCCAGAAAAGAGCTTCATCCCCCCAGAAATTTTTTTTATATGATATTCCATAATGTAGTACCAACTACTGCTCTTTACCCACCCTGTTTTCAAATAGCATTGTGACATATTGTTCTTTTGTAGACTTAGATAGATAGATAGATAGATAGATAGATAGATAGATAGATAGATAGATAGATAGATAGATAGATAGATAGATAGATAGATAGATAGATAGATAGATAGATAGATAGATAGATTGATTGATTGATTGATTGATTGATTGATTGATTTACTTTATTAATCAAAATAGAAAATACAGTCACCAGTCCACAGAACCAGTTATACTACATCAGCAATAAATAAATAAATAAATAAATGAATAAATAAATGAATGAATGAATAAATAAATAAATAAATAAATAAATAAATGTAGAGTATAAGTAGCTAAGAATAAGTTACATTAAAAAGAAAGTAGAATTAAAAGACAAAATGTGTTTTCTACCTATCCCATAAAAACATTACAAGTATAAAAACATTAAAAAAAAAAAAAAAAAAAAAGGTTGTTGGATTTATTTGACTCAGTGAGTTCAGATGACAACTAGCTTCTCATTTAACACTGCTATACTGTAAGAAATGTAGTGTTGAATGTATTTCTTGACTAAAAGAGTACATGAAATGAAACCTGAGGCTGTTGTCATGAATAAAAATGAGTTGTTCGTAATTAAAATGAGATGTTGATGTTGTAGGTATTGAGGAAATGCATGTTTAGCTGGACTGAAGAGCAGATGTCTGACAGTCAGGGTCTCAATGTGTTCATTACAGGAAGCTGCCAAAGCACTAAAGGCTCTGGAGCAGCAGAAACTGTCGGCTGAAGCCGACCTGCAGCCACTGCTGTCCAAAGACGGTGCCTCCTCTGCTCTGCCATTACAACTCAGTGCTGCAAACAACAAGCACGACGGTATCGCTGCACTCGCTGACCTCTTTGCCAAAAAGTAAGTAGATATTGTAACGTGAAAATATGCTAAATACAACCTGCAGACTGCTCCTTTGAATCACATTATCTCAGTGCATTTATCATATTTCATTAATCTGGGCTCATTTTTTTGTAACCAGAGCAAATGCATCACTAAACCTGGAGAACCAGATTAAGAAGGTGGATGGCATTCTCTCTGGGTTTGAGAAGGACCTGAGTTCAGATGGTCCAATACCTGATGAGCCAAATGCAATTCAAGCCCGTGCTCAAGAGATTCAGGTGAGGAAACATCAGCTCCGCTAGTTTTTGTCCTGTACCATACTCTTATCTGAACATCTCCATTTAAGGTCCTTTGCATTTTAGTCTTAGTATGAAACATTTTGCCACACAAACTAAACTTACACTAAATACCAAAAATATCTTGTAATTCTGTTTTGGTTTTGATGGATCATTAGGTAATAACATACAGTGTGTATCTTTGCAGTGCAAATGTCATTTGTAAATAGGATTATTTAATGTTTTCATTGTTTTATAATCGACATTTACATTTCTGTGACACTAGTTATGTGGCTTTCACATATTTTTTATCATATTTATTTTCAAAATCATTCAGCGCCAGCAAAAGTCTGTCATAGTGGCTCAGGATGACATGAAAAAGCTGAGTCAGGATCTGGAGGCCACAGAACAGCTGTGCAGTTCTCTGCAGCAGGGTTACCAGGAATACTGCCCTGACATCCAGCGCCAGAGGTCCGATGTCAAGCAGCTACAGACCCGATACGCAAACGTCGCCAACCAGCTGAAGGACAGGTGAGAGCCAAGTGGACCATCAAATCTGTTTAGGCATATTGATTTGTAATGGTACAGTAGTTATGAAATAAAAAAAAAATCTGGCCATTTGATCTGTCTGAAAAGCAGTTTCCAAGCAAAAAAAACTAAAACAAATATACAATACAAGAATTACATGCCATCAGACTTTTCTGTAAAAAAAAAAAAAAGTCACAAAATATAATGAAGAGTGGTGAAGACATATGGATTTCTTACAATCAGTGAATATATTTTTGGATGAAGTGCAAAAGAAAACAAAATTTCTACCCTGAAAAACCAATTCTTTGGAGTTTTTTTTTAATATCACAATGCAAAGCTAAAAAAAAAAAAAATCACATTCAACCTGATAACACATTCATTAATCATTCCAGAGAAAACATCTTGCAAGATGCTGCAAACAAAAACCAGGAATTCCAAAGCAGCTGCAAATCCTTGAATTCCTTCCTGAACAACCTGCCAACAAATCAGATAAATCCAAATGATGATCTGTCCCAGATCACTGCAAAGAAGAGCTCCCAGGAGGTAAGACCTTCTCCTGAAAAATCACCTGATAAATATTGATTCCTTATGTTTTATAAACATGGTAAACCACAACTCTCTATCAAAGTAATTAGAGAGAATAACGCTTTGTAAATTCATTTCATAACTCAGTGTTTATTATTTTACTGCAGAGGGTGGTGGATGACCTGAAGCGAAAGGGAGATGAGATGGACAGAGTGACTGACCTATCTCAGAATCTGCAGTTGTTGCTCAATGTAAGACTCAGTGTATTACTCACTCTATATCTATGAATGTAATACTGCATCTGATTTACACTTTTAAAACTGAAACAAGTTACCATTAAAGACAGGTTTATCTTTCTAACAAATAACCATTTATGAAATGACTTCGAAGTCATTCACAAATGGTAGAACTAATACAAAAACAATGGCTTGAATTAGTTGTGCTAAATATGTTAAGCAAACTTTAACTGTTCATGTTTGTGCAGGACTATGAAACCAACGTTGAAAGATACAACAGCATACTTGAGGATACTGGTACTAATGTTGCAAAGAAACCTTCAGTGCCCACACTTTCTGATGCTGTTCAAAAACAGGTACCATTTAAATGACTATCTATGTACACACGCTGTGACTCATAAAGTTGGAATACTTTGTCACCTTTGATCAGGTGTAATCATTACATGCTGAATCCCGGTTACACTTTATCTATCAACAATAATTAACATCTTCACAATCATTTCATGAGAAGAAGTAAACATATTTTATTCCAGCTTTATGAGCAACAGTTTATTATTTGTTGAATTTTTGACAGATGTCTGATAGTTCTTTTCTTTTTACAGGAAAAAGATCTTGTTAAACTGTATGCTGAAGCCACAACTGAAAATGCACAACGGCAAAAACAAATGGACTTAGCCCAGAATTTGATTTTACAAGTAAGACAGCAAGACGTAGGACCTTTTCACTATGAAAAAAAATATGGTGAATTAAACTTTGTGAAACCCAAGTCACAAAAAAAACCTTGATAATTTAGAGACATTTATTTCTTTGCTTTTCTTGCTACAGAATGAAGAAAAAGTTCAGATGGTGGCACAGCAACAAGTGCACCTTGAAAACCAGCAAAGGACTGCTGTAGAATTAGACAGTCTGTTGAAAGAGCTGGATGAAGAGAAGGAGAGAACAAGTCACGCTGAAAATGACTTGAGAGTCTTCAAAGACAGGATGATGTCACTAAAGAGTCGGAGAGCAGTGCAACGCGTTGAGGAAAAAGAAGTCCTGCAGTACTACCGTGACCCAAAACTGGAAAGCGATTTGGTTGATCTACAAAACACACTGCATACAGAGGTCCTGAAGCGCAGCTCCACTCAGACTGAGATTGAGGTCTTTAACAAGAAAATCAGGGTCCTGGAAGACAACCTCAAAAACACTCCACCTAAACTCGTGACTAAAGAGGTAACACAATTTGAGAGAGATCCTCAGCTCGATGTAGAGGCTGATAAAATAAAGAGTGAAATGGCAAGGATAAGAGATGAAATTCGAGTGAGGGATGGGGAACACCTTCAGATGCAGACAGAGATAACAATTCTCCAGCAGAAGAAACAACCTATCAAAGAGAAAGTACTTAAGAAGGAAGTGGTGAAAGTGGAAAAGGATCCTAACATGCTGAGAGCAGTGCAATCATTTGAGACGGAAATTTCAGATGAGAGCAACAAGAGTAAGTTCCTCAATGATGAAATCTTTCAGACAAGGAGCATGATCAATGCACTCGAGAGACTGATCCCAAACATCCAGCCTCAGGTCATCACTAAGGAAGTAAAAAAGATTGAACAAGATCCAGAGCTCATCAATGAATCTAACAGGATTCGGACAAGCATTGAAGAGGAGCGGGCTGAAAATAGCTCATTGGCCAGAGAAGTGACAGAGCTCCACAGTCGGTACAGAGAAGTTCAAGACTATAAACCAAGAATTGAAGTGAAAGAAATAGTCAGTGAGATCTACCGCATAGACCCAAACACAGAACTGGAAATAATGCGTCTAAGGAAAGACACTCAAGACATCTCCAAGCAGCGCTCTGACTTGGAGAGGGAAATCACTGGAGTCACAACTGACCTTAATATCCTTCGAGCTGAGAAGCCCAGGGTGGAGCTGAAGGAAGTTTTCCAAGAGGTGATTAAGGAGGAAAGAAGCCCAGAAAATGAGAGAGAGATCCGGAGGCTAAGTGATCAGGTGCATCACTTACAAACCACTTACAGCTCTCTCCAGAACCAGGTGGCACTACTCAAGAAAGAGAGAGATGAATGGAAAGCAGAAAAGTCCAAGGTTCAGACCCAACTTGTCACAAGAGAAGTCATAAAGTATGAACCTGATCCACTGTTGGAGAAAGAAGCTGACCGCTTGAGAAGGGATGTGCGGGATGAGGCACAACTGCGGCGCAACATTGAAGAGATGGTGTTTGACCTGAAAAATAAATACATCATCCTGGAGAGGCAGAAACCCGAGGAGAAAATAGTTGTGCAGGAGGTTGTACGTTTACAGAAAGATCCTAGGCAGTTAGTTGACCATGACCGGCTCAGCAGGAGCCTTGATGAAGAAAAACAGACCCGGCGTCAGCTAGAACTAGAACTGCAGCAGCTAAGAACTATGTTGGAAGAAAAGGAGAGAATCCTCAGAGAGAGTGATGAGCGTCAAAAGAGAATTCAAGCAGAGTCTGAAGTCAGAGAGATTAGACTGCGCATCACACAGCTGGAAAATGCCCCACCTCCTGTTGAAGAAAGTATCATCGTTGAGGAGGTACTGAAGGTGGAGAGAGACCCAGTGCTGGACAGGATGACAAATGGTTTGCGGTCGAACATGGACAGGGAAACCAGTGATGTTCTGCGTCTTCAAAGAGATATCCGTAACATCACTGTAAAGCTTGAGATCCTACAGAAAGAAAAGTCTGGTGAGAAGACAGTGTACAAAGAGGTTGTTCGTGTTGAAAAAGACCAGGCTGTTGAGGCTGAGAGGGATCGCCTGAGGGAACAGTTGTCTCAGCACAAGTTTGCCAGGCAGGACCTGGAGGATGAAATCAGACGTCTCAATGAAAAAATCAACATCCTGATCAGCACCAAGTCTAGCACTTCAAGAGATGAGACCACCCTCATTTCGAACAGAGAAGCCTTAGAAAGAGAGAAGGACAACCTCACCCGGGAGCTCAGGACACTCGAGACTAAGAGACATGACATCAGCCTGTCCTTCCAGCAGCAGAGCCGGCTAATGAGTGAGAAAACACAGATGAGCAGGCAGAGGAGCATTAAGATGGAGTCAGACATCCAGCGTTTGGAGAGGGAGATTCTGGAAGAAAAAGACAAGATCCACATGAGAGACAGCACCATCCGAGAGCTTGTGCAGGACCTACAAAAAGAAGAGCATGCCGAGACAAGAACCAAAGAGACAAACGTGTCAACTAAGATCACCATTCTGGATCCAGATACAGGCAAAGACATGTCTCCTTATGATGCCTACCTGCAGGGCCTGATTGATCGCCAACAATACATTCATCTGCAGGAGCTGGAGTGTGACTGGGAGGAAATAACATCCATGGGACCTGATGGGGAGGTGACTGTACTTCAAGACCGCAAGAGTGGCAAGCAATACTCGATCAAAGATGCCCTGAAGGAGGGCAGACTGACAGAGTATGACCTACAGCGGTATAAAAAAGGCACACTCCCCATCTCAGAGTTTGCCTTGTTGGTTGCAGGTGACAAGAACAAGATCAACCCTTTGTTCCACTCAATCATCCCAAAGACCAACACAACAGTCAAATCCCCCTCCACTGAACCAGAAATATATCCAGTCGCCGGAGTTATGGATACAAATACTGACACCTGCTACACAATACGCAATGCCACCACACGCAGACTGATCGATCCTATCACCAGCCAAAGGCTTCTAGAGGCTCAGGCGGCCACAGGTGGCATCATTGATATCACCACCAAAGAGAGATGCACAGTTCACAAGGCAGCAAACAGAGGCCTCATTGAGGACAGTCAACTTCAGAGGCTACTGAATGCTCAAAAGGCCTATGTAGGAGTCGAAGAGCCCACCACCAGAGAGTGTCTGTCTGTGGGAGAAGCTGTCCAGAAGGGATGGATGCCAAAGGAAACAGCAATGCGCTACATGGAGGCGCAACACATCACCGGGGGGCTGGTCAGTCCAACCACTGGCAGCAGAGTGAATATCTTCGACGCCCTTGGAAAGAAAATGATCGACAGCACGATGATGAGAGAACTTCAAGCTGATTCATACTACAACAAAGACATCACAGACCCTCTCACAAAGGAGAAGATCAACTACAAGCAAGCTCTGGATCGCTGTAAGACAGACCCTGTGTCAGGCTTACCAATGCTGCCTGCCTCCTCCAAAGAGTCTGGCTACAGCTCAACATACAGTAGCAGATACGCAAGATTCTAGATATGTTTACAAAATACTTGAGTTAACAGGCTTATTGAGTGATGTGCTAAAAATGTACTTTTTGATTTGGGATCAAACTGTACAAAGATCAAGAACAAAAGTGCGTAAAATGTACATTTTGACTCAGGAAAAGTCTCTACTGCAAAGTTTTCTGTCTAGCTAAAATGATTGCTGCTGAGTTGCTTTGTTTACTGAACATGTCTAATGCGGGCAGATGTTTTTTTGATTTTATTTAAAAACAGACAATATAAAAATGCACGTTATCTTTGATATTATTGTGCTATAAGGGATCCTGGGACACGGTGCAATGCTATTTACAAAGATTGATTTGATTCTGTATTACTCATGGGCTATCCTTGACACTTTTCACTTTGAATCTTGTTTGATACTTTATGAAGAAATTAATATCAATAAATTTAAATTATATTGACAGAGTGGCTCATATTCATTGCTTTGCAGACAAAACACATAACTGAAGAGATGTAGTGCATATCCCTGTTAACCTGTGTGGTTTTTACCACTACTTCATGCACTTCATACACCTGTCAAGAAGACTGAAAGTGTAAGGAGAAAAGGGTGTGTTAAGCTGATATCAGATGACAAATAATGGGAAATACTCCACCTAGCATCATGGAGCATCTGTAATTGAGCTCATAAGCTTTAGAGTCATTTTAACACCTCAAGTTAAGGGTCATGACCTCATGGGATCATGAGTCACCGAGGATGTAAAAAAGAAATAAAATGCACAATTCTTCCTTTTATTAGAGGGCTACAAAAAGCAACAACAAATCAACAATAATGTAAAAATAAATTGTAATATGCTATTGTTAAACTGTTATATGTGTGCACAAGTAGACTTTAAACCTTGAGGCTAGAGTTGTACTTTAAAGAAGCCCAGAAGAAGAAAACAAACTTCAACCAGACTAAGCTATATGTATGTATTCCTGATTATGATATGAAGGGTTGGCTGTATTAACACATAAAGCTGCTTCACACTGGTGCTAAGTGCTAGTTAAACAGAATGACACATAGAATATATATTAGATGTCATTGACCATCTTATCAATACAAAGCACCAGCAGTGGTAGAAGTGCTCACTACTCTCACAACTACATAAAAGTACTAATAGCACACTGAAAAAAAAATTCACTTCAAGTAAAAATTCTGCATGTCCAGTCCTGTGTAAAAGTATTAGACCTACTTTAGCTTTGTTGTTTTACAGGCATTCTTTTTCTCAGATACTTCAAGAAAATGCAGAATATTTGGGCATGATATCAAAAACATACACAAAATCCCTCAAAAGTCTGACATCTGGTCTCACAAAAAGTAGCCTTAACTGTAATAAAAACTTAACCTGTTGTAAGACACCTGAAAAGGAATGCAGTAAACATGTCTGAACAAAAGCGTTGAAGGTGTTAATTACAAAGAGAGTTCGCACAAAAGACTTGATGCTATGTTTTGTAGACAATGTACTTTTGTGAATCTTTGTTTTTTAATGCTACATATATGTCCTATTTGTCCTGGTTGTATTTTAATATGAAAACTGAGAATTGCATGTGCGGTCATTACAACTTTGCTGAAACAACAAACCTAATGGTGGCCTAAGACTTTTACACAGTACTGTATGTAAGTATTATTGGTGAAATGTAGTTAAAAGTATGAAAAACAAAAGTAGTTTTGCAGTAAAATGGTTGGTGTTTAAACATTAAATATGTGTTTTCTACTCAAGTCACTGCTGCATTTATGTGTATGATAAATTTTAGTCCTGTACAAGGTTGTGGGTCATGTCAAATACTGTAGGGAAGTTTGATCTGCAGCAATGCATCATATTCTGTAAGATCATTGGAACCTAAAAATTCAACAGCTCATGAGCTAAGAAAAACCGTTCAGTTTTCAGATTTGTTGAAACACATTTTCCAACAAATCCAGGAGGATTTTAAATGAGTTTATTAAACTTAAAAAGTAGGAGAATTTTAATTTCCCTCAGTTTGTTACAAAGTCACTGGACAAGATGGTTTATTAAAAATGATCAGCTGTCAGACACACGTAATGGAAGAAAAAAGTGCAGTATTTACCTCTGAGGTGTAGTAAAGCTGCATAAAATAGAAACACTCAAATCCAATAGAGGTATAGTGCACAAGTACTGAATTATATTTCATTGCTGAAAAGTGAACAGAAGGCATATTTAACATTTATATTTATTTACACATATAAATATTCATAGAATGTAAAAACAGGTTGGTTTTTATTCACAGTATATGCTTTTTCTATACATGACAGATCTATGAAATGGGCAGAGATTAAATCGTATCTTTGTTATGTTTGACTGACGGCAGTTTACAGTAACATCAATAAGGTTCATTTGCAAAACATAAAAAATACAAACTGTCTTAATAAGAAAAAGATATGTCTAAAAAACATACAAAACATCATATTAATCGATATCTAAAATATAATCATGGCTGCTTTAATGGCCAAAAAGTAACTCAAAGACTGATAAGGGTAGAAAACTGTTGGCTAGAGGTAAATAATTGCCATAATGTTTGTTTATTGGATTTACATAAACAGTGTTAAAGTTCACTTAAGGTTATCAAAAGCACTTCAGTCAACTCAAGACTTGTTTATCCACAACAACGAGGATCTCAATGAATGAACACCTTGATCAAGTTTTATTTGCTGCCTCATTCTGTTTACACTTTCTCTCCTCAAAGAAACTCCTTTGTTCGTTAATGGCTTTCTGCAGAAGTGCAATGTTTACACCATCAACACAGTTCAGCACACGGGCACGGACCACAGAACCAACACCTGCACGATGACAAAATACAGATTTAAACAGATCACAGTCATAATGCAGTGAGCTGCACAAAAGACGATAAAATAAGAAAACAGTAAACTATAATTTGGGATCACAACAAAATTTGACAGATTCCTTACTCTCAGTGTTTTCTATCTCTCCCAGGATGATGTACTGGGCTCCAATTATTGCATCAAAGGGCTCCACGAACATAGTGTGAATGACCACATGATGTTCTTTAGAAGCATGTTGAGCTGACAGCGTAGCCCTCGACTCCTCTGGTTCATAACTGACAAGTCTGGAAAAACAAAGATTTGTATTAAAATGGTACAATGTCAAGAAGGTTTGAAGTGAAATGGCACTATCCTGTGTGTTTATACAGGTAAGACTGATTAGATTGTCAGAATCAAAATATTATAGTTCATAGGAGGATGTGACTGCTATTATATGGCCAAGTGTCATTGTTTATAGTGTGGAACGTGTTTTTAGATGCCAAGAAAGCATAATGAAAACAGCAACAACAATACAATACGATAACACTAACAATAATAAGACCGTTCTTACTGAGTTATTTTCATGATCAATCAATGCGCAGAATTCATTCAGTTAATAAATTATGTTTCACTGCACATTATGATCACATGCTACAACTATAGATTATTCAATTACTCTGCCTGATTTCAATTTTGAGGTAATTTTCTTTTACTTTTCTGTTGACACTTTGAAACTACTTTTCTCGAAAGCCACACTACCAATATAACTATTAATAATGACTTCCTTTCCCTTATCATAAGCTGCAACGCCTTCTAAAATCCACATATTTATTTGATAGTTTTATTTATAATCGTACTTTTACTTGCTTGATGTCATCTCTGTAATGACCAATAGAAAGTTTGTGAAGCCAATACCTGATAACCCAGGGTTTTATCCAGTCAAACAAAACAGAAACTGTGGACATGACAGAAATGGTAGACATAGACAATCTCTGTAGCCTAAGGTTCTGTCCAGAAGGCACCAGTGCTAAACCTGTAATCCCATGTACCACTTAAAAGTTACAAAACTTAGGTTTAGGCATTGATGTTACACAAAAACTAAAGGAAACATGAAAAATATCTGATATTTTGAATGAAACGAATGATGGCCAAGGGTTAGGGATAGACACTTGAATTCCCCCACTATGGGATCACTAAAGTCTAATTTTAACTTGATGCAAGGCATTAACTAGTCTGGAATATCTTTTGTATTTGTCAGTCTAAATCTGATGTGAAAAATGTAAATGTTTTCTATTTCAGAACACCATCATCAGCATGATCATACCACCACCACCAAAATGATTCTTCTTATTATTATATTTGTGAGAACATAACGACATTCAGTCCAGATTAGAACATACAAATAAAAATCAGAATATACATTTTAAGTCATGGGAATCAACTAATATGCTTACAGGAGACTTAAAACCTCAGATCAAAACAAAGCCCACCTGCCAAATGTCCTCACCGAGTCCCCTTCCTGCACGGCTCCAGAGCTTATCTCCCAGGGAAAGTGAAAGACTGCCGCTGCAGGCAGCATCATAAATTGGTAAAAATACACAAATCTACATAGAAGCGTATAGATTAATGTGACTCTGGCGTGTATGTCACGATGAAGTCTTTCACTACCGGTACCGGTCACATGACACATGAGGCTCCACCCCCTTCACCTCTTCTCTAGCTTCAGAGGAGTCGACAGGTCGAAGTGCTGCGACAGTACTGAATACGTTTCCCACCGTATTTTGTCACGTTAAGTGTTGTTTCCAGTTTGACAGAAGGCAATGAATCACGACATTCTCAAAGAAAGGCAAAATGCCACTTTTGACGTCGAGAAACTCACTAATATTTTGGATGGCGGCCCTGAAAAGACCAAAAGAAGACGAGAAATTGGTAAGTTTGACGTGTCCGAGTTTTCTCGAAAAGTCTCTACATCGGTGCCTGTTTACCTGGTGATGTTGTCAAGATAAAAACGTGTAATTTGATGGAAGTAATAGTTAAAATTGTTCAGAAATTACGGTCTTGAAAGTAATGTGCTAACCTAGCATAGCTTTTCGCAGCTAACTTTAGCTAGCTAGCGCCTGCTCTGAATGTTAATATCACTCAACTTTGACATCATTTTAAACTTCCTCATCTTAAAGTTAGGATGGGTGGTTATAGCTAAATGTTCTAAACACTTTTAGTGTATAACTGATGTAAATTCGGTATTAGCGGTTAATTGCGTCAGTTTAACAGAAGATCAACACAAAACCTTTCTAAGGGCAAGTCAAACTATCAACTAATTTACTTGGAATAAACATTTCAATTCATATTTTTCACAGAGCTGATGGTGGAACAAACTAAAGTGACTTATCTTGCATCCTTTTCATATCCGATGAGAGTTGATTAGATTTAATGGGGCTGTTTAAGTAATGTTTTTATTGATAGTTAAGCATACATAAAACAACCTGCACTATCAGTACAAGTAAAATGACAGTAAATAGATTTCTGAAAATTGTTGAAGTCATTAAATGAAGGTAATTTAGTTTAAAATACTGCTTTATTTCATATTCTTATCTGACAATTTTGACGTTTTACACTGACTACACTGGTCTACAAGCAAAATGCATCCAGAAAAAAAGAAGGGAAACTTTATTAAGTTTGAGTCATTTGATAAAGAAATGCTGGTTGGCTGTAGTTTCCAAGATACAGTCTTGGGTCAAATGAGAAATTCTGAGAGTTAATGAGAAAATGGGTTTTTACACAAAAGAAATAATTGTCTTAGCTACCACATCTACTTAAAAACACTCTCTGCATATTACAATACATTGACTGTTGAGGTTCTTTGTCGTAGATTTAACCAGCACCTTTGTAATTTCTTTTACATTTCATCTTATTTACGCTTTAAAACCTGACATGTCATCGCTGTTACACACTGTGCATATGCAGTTTGGATGGCTAGAAGTCTTTCACTGTGTGCAATTGGAAAAATTCCAACAGATTCTGAAACCTGGGACTTTGGGTTTTATAGGTTTTATTGGGTCATTACAATCATTTCACTCATCCCTATACTAGAAGCTGGAGAAGCAGCCATTTTAGCAGTATGATAATATACAGTAAATTGTAAATGATTGCTGAATTTTGAAAGATCTGGGGGAAAAACGGGCAAACTGACTCAGTCACAGCATATTTTCTAACCTTTTAGTTAGTCAAAAAAGAAAAAAAAAGTCCAGGCAGAACATTTTAGGCTTTGGATTTAAAGGGTTAAAGTATGCAGATCATCAATTTTGTGGGCGGCCATGGCTCAGTTGGTAGAGTGGATCGTCCAATAACCGAAGGGTTGGCGGTTCGAATCCCGCTCTGTCCTAGTCAGTCCGTTGTGTCCTTGGGCAAGACACTTCACCCTCCTTGCCTCCAGTGCCACCCACACTGGTGTATGAATGTTTGGTGGTGGTCAGAGGGGCCGTAGGCGCAAAATGGCAGCCACGCTTCTGTCAGTCTGCCCCAGGGCAGCTGTGGCTACAGATGTAGTTTACCACCACCAGAGGGAGAATGTGAGAGCGAATGAATAATGGGTCAATAATGTAAAGCGCTTTGAGTGTCTAGAAAGGCGCTATATAAATCCAATCCATTATTATTATTATTATCAACAGACCAGTGATATCAGTGCTGAATGTAAATGGTAATGTAGTTGGGTTTGGAGTTCAGCTGTATGAAGCTGATGGTCCTTGGGTCTGAGGTGCCTGATTTTTCTTCCTGAGAGTGAAGAATGAAAATGGAACCAGGAAGCAGAACCTTGGTGGATGTCTCCAGTGTTGATGCTGGTGATGCACAGTGCTGTCTTAAACACCTGCTGGAGGGGTTTCCTACACAGCATACAGCCATGTACAAATATAGTACATGAAGATGCTCCTCATGGTGTGAAGATGACCACTTTGCTCCTGCAGAGTCTGGTCTTCTTTAGGCTTCTGAGGAAGTGAAGCTGTTGTTGTGCCTTCTTCAGTATAGATTTAGAGTAGTTACCTCTGCCAAGGAGGTTATGTTTTTGCCAGGGTTTGTTTGTCTGTCTGTCTGTCCGTTAGTGTGCAACATAACTCAAAAAGTTATGGACAGATTTTCATGAAATTTTCAGGGTTTGTTGGAAATGGGATAAGGAAGAAATGATTAACTTTTGGGGGTGATCGGGGGTGGGGGGGCCCACGGGGGGGCCCACTGATCAGCCTTGGCGGAGGTCTGCGCTCTCCGAGTGCTTCTAGTTATCTCATCCAACTGCATCTAGTAAGAATAATTACCTAGATTTCTCTGGCTATTTTGGGGGTCACCTCCTACGTGTCTTTTAGCATACTATATTGAAGTATTTTGTACGTATTTTAATTATCTGATGAATAATGTGTTTTATAGCTAAACAGTCATAGTTGTTATCAATCAGGAGTGTCAACAAACTAGGAAGCTGCTAGTCAATTAAAATATTGTAAATGTAAAGCAGTTGTTCCAATTTTACATAAAACAAAGCTTACATTTTGAAGAACCGGTGCAGTTTCACACTGTAGTTTTTGACAGTGCTTCCACTTGTATAAAATAACATTTAAAATAATTTCTCTTCTTGCGTTATAGAGTCAATGGTACTTAGTGACCCAGACTTTAAGGAGGAAGATCCAAACTTCCTGTCCCGCAGTGAGCGCTATGAACAAGCTGTTCGAAAAAGTGCCCAAATGATCCTGAAGCTCAGAGAGTATGGCATTGCAGACCCAGAGGAGATCATCTGCTACAAGAGGTATGTGGTAAAGGGCTGCATTCTGACCCTCATACTGCATGTCGTACATTCACTGTCAATTTGATTGCTGAGCTGAGGCAGTGCAGTCCAAACATTACCAAACAACTGCTGTTATAGAGCATTGAGCTACAACATGCAAAGTTTTTAACCCGGGTTGAATCTACCCTTTAGATTTTGTTATTTGAATGCATTCATTCACTATGAACTTGGTATAATAAGGAAATAGAAGGGTAACAATTTTATTTAGTTATTCTTCAAATTGTATTTCCCACCCATGTTGAGTCTCGTATCACAGGTAGGCTCCATTTAAACATGTTAGGTTCTGCAAATGTTGCTTAAGTCTTAAACAGTTTAGAATTTTTAACTAAAATAGAATTGTATGAATAAAAAAGTAAGTCTTAAGGAAAAATGTGCAAAATAATGTAAATGGGTAGTGTTGTGTGAAGTGAACAGAGTCATTTGGTACAAAGTTCAGCACAAGATTAAAACTGTGTCAAAGGTAATGAACACTTTCACTGCACAGTCATGCAATACAGAAAAATACTGTATAGGACAATAGATTGCCATTGAAATAAAACAAAATACTACCTGTGTTAACCATCCCAATGCAAGTTATTTTGTTACAATCAGACAGATTCTAGATAAGCTCCATGAAACAATGCAGCTTTACTCAGACTACATGTGTTTTAGAAAAAGCTAAATCATAAAATAAAACTCACTGCCTTGTTTCATATGTTAAACATATAGTGAAAATTGATTTTAAACTTAAGCAAATCAACTGTTAATTATCACTGTATTTGTTGACACTGTTGTTTTTGAATTGTTTCTGCTTCATAGTGTTGACTTTCAGCACTTTTTGATTGTACTATGAGTGGTCATTTAAAACCTACTCAATGTAAAATCCTTAAAGGTGTGGTTCTATGTATGAGATGAACCTAGGCTACTGCCAGTAAAACATTATACTGTCTTTACTGACTGTAGTCACTAACAGTTATATAACAGTTTACCTGAACTTCAGCCACATATCCTTTACCTCCTTTTGTATAGTATGGAAAAAGGGCACCAGCAGGAGGCGTTGGGGCTTCATTATGCCATGTTCCTCCCAACGCTGTACAGCCAGTGTGATGCTCAGCAGTCCAGGAAATGGTTACCTTTGGCCGAGTCCTTCCAGGTCCTGGGCACATATGCTCAAACTGAGATGGGTCATGGTCAGTCCGGGATTTAGCCCTTAAATTAGTGTCTGTTTGTGTTGAAAGCTCCCAAGCACAACTTCAATATTTGCTTTTAAAAAAGGTTCACATTGGTATTGTTGTTGATTAATTATTTTTAGGGTAGATAATGAGTGTCTTTAGACTTTAGCTGATTACTTGTATTTGTTTGACAGATCCAAATCAGAGTAGTTACATACACGTCCTAACATTTGTAATTTTAAGATAAGAATGTTGTGTTCTAAGAGGAGATGCTAGTACGTGCCTAACCTAGTCATCATAGTCGTAGCAGTGTTATTATTAACATCCTTTAGAAATGTTTAACTAACTCAGAATTTGACAGTTCATTCAAATGGGTCTAAGGGGATAATGTGCAATCAAATAAAGTCACATGACCACTGTTCTGTGAAGCCTTGAAGCCTAGCAGTCAGTCATTTGGAGCAAAGTTTACTACAAGATTAAAACTGTGCCACAGGGAACGAAAGCCTCTGCTGCACAATTAAACAATGCAATAAAATATACTAAATTAACCTTTATATAAGTACTACATGTGTGGACTATTAAATTTTTTTTTTTCAGTCAGGCAGATCCTAGTTAAGCAACATTATACTGACATGTGTTTTACAAACATTAATTACACAACTAAATTCACAGTTCACCTACTGGTTTCCGGTCTTCAAACATGTGGCTGAATGCTTGAGATAAACATGGGCTGTAGCCAGATAAACATTTCATTGTCTTCCAGGACCGTCAGTAAGAATCAGTTCTCAACAGCTGACCTAAACTTCAGCCTTCCTTTACCTTCCTTTTTTACAGTATGGTTAGAGGCAACCACTACGAGCCCTTGGGGGTTCATTATGTCATGTTCCTCCCAACGCTGTACAGCCAGTGTGACCGTCAGCAAGCCAGGAAATGGTTACCTTTGGCTGAGTCCTTCCAGGTCCTTGGCACATATGCTCAAACTGAGATGGGTCATGGTCAGTCCTGGATTTAACCCTTAACTTACGCTGCATTTTCACTGATGGTATCAACGCAATTCAGCTTAGTTTTGGTATCAGCTGTTCTACTGCAGGTATAGTACCCCCCTCAGCGTGAATTGTCGTCATCGCAATGCTTCAGCCTTTAGTCTCAGGAACACACTCGATTCTGTGTTGGTGTTGATTTGCTTAGTACCATACTTGAGCAAGTGAAAGAAAAATAACGTTTACGATTCTGGGTTAAGTAATCTGCGATCTCCATGGTTTGCCTTCATGTGACTCATAACTCACTTGGACCGTTTATGAAGGTGTTATTAAAATTAATTTGTCATTAGTCTCTGTTGTCATGTAGTGGAAATGCAGAAGAGGTTGAGTTGAGCTGATACCATTTGTGGAAATGCAGCTTTAGTTACTTTGTCTTTGTTGATGCCCTCCAAACAACTTCGATGTGCAATTTAGAGTGGCACAAATAGATGTTGGCAATAATCGATTATTTTGGGGGTAGGAGAAGAGTACATGTAAATAGGCTTATAGGTCTGTTAATTATTTTGTATGTGTTTGACAGATGTAAATCAAAGTAGCTGCATGTGTGTCCTAATATTTGTGTTTTTATGAAATGAATGTTCTGTTTTATGAGGAGGACATAATCTCCGCTAACTAACTTATAGCTATAGTTTTCACAGTATTAACAATATTGGCTCTCCTTGTCTAACATGAGGATTAGTGGTGTCTTACATGAAATGAGTCCAGTTAGTGTCCGTTTATTTCAAAACACATTCTTACTAACATAGGTTAATTCTTCTGACAGTTTCCTCCTCAACTCTTTCATTCCCTCTTTATATAATGGCTGTGGTGCATCAATGATTCCTTCGTATAATTCATTCCATCTAATTAAACAAAAGCAATGTTTTTGATGAATTCCAATCTGTGGTTTTGTAGTACTCATTGTTTATCCTGGGTAAAGCTGCTCAGAACTTATTTTGGTCTTAAATCAAAGATCGGTGAAGACACACACAGTGCTGCAGACACATGTGGCCTGGCAGCTTCTAATGAGGTTGAGCTCTAGCTTCTGAATGTCCCTTTGTAATCAGAGAGGCCGAGAAATCTGTGGTGACGAAAAATGTAGGCCATGTCAGCTATTGTTTGGTGTCTTTCTGTGAAAGTGAATGTTACAATGACTTTGAATTTCTTCTTGTCAGAGGTTTAAGGACCCTGTTTTTAGAATGAATATTTTGTGTAACTGTCAGGTTTGTATGCATTCAGTGCTTGAGTGTCATTAATGTTGTGACAGTGTGCACCTATGACTGTAACAGACACTTTGTGGTGCTTTACATGGTTAATTGTTTTTTTAAAATCAACTTTTGTAATGTTTGCTCACTTTAGTAACTGTTAGTTACTAATTAACAGTATTTTTAGTTGTAAATTACATTAGATCTTAAAGTCATAATCTCAAAGATTTTCCTTTTAACAGAAGTCTGTTAAGTCATTTTCTGTTGTCAGATGAGTAAAAAATACAGCGATTGATCTTATGACCCACAGACAATATTATATAGAAATCCTTGTGTTTATAGTATTATGATCTTTGTGTCTGTAACAACATTTTAGAGGTTTGCTCCATCACAACAGTTACCAGTGACCTTTCACTGCGTGTGTGTGTCAGCATTAGCCCTGAACACACACAGAGGTGCAGCAGGCAGTGTGTTCTAGCGTTTTAACACACAGATTTTACTGGACTTCAAAGATATTAACAGTTGACAGTGTAGATTTAGGTCATAGTGAGCATAAACTAAAAATACTTTGTCTGTGTGTTGGACCAGACAAACAGCTGGATTTGATCATTATCGTTGTCCAGGACAGAGCTTTAGTTGGAGAATAGAGACTTTCATGATAGCGCTGCATGTTTTATATGCAGCTGTATTCATATTGAAAAAAACTGTCTCTATAACTCTGTCCCCTCTGGTTCAGTTGGCGAAACAGAGGAAACATCTGTAAACCTTTTACTACTGTATTCACTCATATTACACTTACATTTTTACATTAGAACAGCCTGTAACAAACTGTATCAATAGATCATGTTCTGTCATTTGATTACTATTTAACAGAAATATACTGTTGTTGTTGACTACGAGAGACAGACAGACAGGAATACACAGATAGACTCACTGTCCTGTAGTATCTACAGACATCAATCTGTGGTAGGACTACTCTGTTAATTTATCAGAAGAGACATTGGTCATGATGATGCTTTAACATCAACCACCCAGGTGCACGTATAACATCTTATTCTTTGGGACACACTGCATCATACATGGAAGTGGACAAACCAGACACCTCCAGTGTGGACAGAGTGGACATGCCACCACAGATAAACTCTAACTTAATGGGGTGCATGTGCATGTGGCCAGCAGAACAGCAATGAATGGAGATTAAAAACACTTAAATGTACATTTGGCCAAACTTTACAGTTGTAGGATCAATTTGCACTGAACAATTTCAATTTCAAACAGTTAATTTTCTGTCTGAATCTAGATCATGATCAATTTGCATGACATGTTCACAATCTGCTTTAATTTGTCTTTGTCATTTGTGTCTTCATTGTTCTGCTTGAACCATATCACCTCTCATTTGAGTTTATGTTTTCTGAAATATTCATTTTTAATTCCTTTGCATTTTCATTGATTCAAACTCCACCAAATGGAACCCATCAAATTCCTTTCACTCTCCTTCCTACCTTCTGCACATCACCACCTGCTTTTCTTTTCCATTTGCCTCTGCCCTGCGTGGCCTAGCTGTGTGCACCCTGGTAGGCCAGAGCCCTTGGATCTCCATCTGGGGATGTTCCTGCCCACATTGCTCAACCAGGCCACACCAGAGCAAATGGATCGTTTCTTCATGCCGGCCTGGAATCTAGAGATCATCGGCACCTACGCTCAGACTGAGATGGGCCACGGTAAAATGAGTCCCAACATGTCACGAGTGTGTAACAATATACAGAAATGCTCATTTATTATTTTGGCCTTTTGTGCCTCTTTTTGATTGTGGAGAAATGGAAATGAAAGAGTAGAGTGATGTGCAAGAAATGGTTCAGCCAGCCAGGATTGTAACCAGGGGCGCGCTGCTGAGGGCAATGCTCTATATGGTGTGAACTTTAACCACTCAGTTATCAGGTCACCCTTTATCTGTCAAATTTTAAACGGAGTACTGCTGGTTTTGATATTTCCACTGAATGATTCCCACTGAAATCTACTTGCAGTGCTGTGAATATGAGATATGAAGATACCTGAAAATAGTTAATAATAAGAGTGAAAAAAAAAAAAAAGTTTGAGTGACTTTTACGTGTCCTAATTTTCATTGGCTGTGATGAAAAACGGACGATGTGCTGTTAAAATAGTTGACAACAGGTTTCACCAACATAAGTAAAATTCTTAGCAAAAGTTAACACTTCTAAAATGTTAACTTCTGCTTGTCAAAACCATCAGTAACAATCCATCCATAAACCTTATGTTAATGCAGCCATTTTAAATGTCTCGGTAAATTATTGACAAATGCTTGAATTGTATTTCAGTAACAGACATGTTAAATGTATGTTTTTATCTTCAACTGCCTCATGTTACGCAAGGTAGAGATGGAAATAAAAAAAGTAACGCAGGTTATATGTTTAATGCATATTTAATATGAAACAGTTGAACTGGTTCAACCACTAACTTTATCATACAACTACTAAAAGAAATGAAAAGGGATTTTTAAAGGTTTGGAGTAAAGTCTTCTACTTACTGATGCTCTTTAACCAGTTCACTTCCTAACACAACCTCCTTCCCATTTTTCTTTTTCATTAGTATTTAATATCTGGAAGTATTGACTTTTGTCTGTCAGTTTTCAGATTATTATCAATCTGAAAATGGCTAATAATCACTTTAGACATTGATTATTAGCATGTTAATCAACTGTTTAGGTGGACACATGAAAGATGGGTCTTTAGGGTCTTAGATAGCAATTAGGCAAGCAAAAGGGTACGACGAGCAGGCTTCCCGTTTTTGTGTGGATGTCATTGCTCAGACTAACAGCATGTCATGTACTCCATGAATAACGGTGTGTCTTTTTTGTATCTGTCAAACACCTACAAGTTTCTGTCTGTCTCTTCAAAGTATTTCTGTTAATATTTCAGATAATATACATGTTTTGGAGCACATTGCTCTTTAGGTTATACTGATGTTTTTGTTTAATTATGATAAAATATGTAATGCTGTATAATATTAGTACTTTTCAAATTAAGGAGTAAATCTAAATTCAACATTCTAGCAGTTGTTGTATTACTACTGTGGCTTATTAATTTTTTTTTTCTTTTGCTTGCATTCTGTGTCTGTATTTGCCGGGTTTTTATAAATCGTCTCCATCTAGGTACCCACCTCAGAGGACTGGAGACCACTGCCACATACGACCCAGCCACACAGCAGTTTGTGTTAAACAGCCCTACCGTCAGTTCCATCAAATGGTGGCCAGGAGGACGTGAGTGCATTCAGCGTCTCTGCAGGTTTAAGACCGAGAGCTTTGTAGTACGAGCAATAATCTATTCCCTCTCTCTTTTTGTAGTTGGAAAGACATCAAACCATGCCATTGTATTAGCCCAGCTTCATACTCAGGGAAACTGCCATGGTCTGCATGCTTTCATCGTACCCATCCGCGACATGAACACTCACGACCCCCTGCCAGGTAACCTCTGTAATGTCTCTGTGGAGTGTTATATGTAAAGTCAGCGCCCATTTATACTCCAGTTTTTGAATTTTTACGCTTCATGTTTTTTGTCTCTGCCTTTTTTTCACACTTACTCATAATTCTAGGCATTGTGGTCGGAGATATCGGACCGAAGTTTGGCTTCAGTGAAGTTGACAATGGCTTTCTGAAAATGGATAATGTACGAATTCCACGGGAGAACATGCTGATGAAGTATGCTAAGGTAATGGAACATAGTAGGTGGAGCACCCTCATATTTAACTCGTTTTACTGAGGTCAGTAAGCTTTTGTGTCACATTGATAAGTACATTTTTTATTGTGTCAGAATGCTGTTAGCATCTTGCTGCATGTTTATCTGATTGTGATAGAGAGTTACATCACTAGAGCCTTGCTAACGTTGAAAGGAAATTGCCGCATATTTGTTGCTTCACTTTGCCTTTTAAGTTGGGATGTTTCCCTTAAATCAACAGACTGTATTTTGCTACACCTATCTGAGCAGGTTTCAACAAAGTCTAGGATTTTTAACACCGGAAAAAGCACTTTGTTCTCTGTTGGAATCTTGGAAGTTCAACCTGAAATATAGCATAACATAATATAGTACAAATTCCTTAACTCTTTAAGTGCCAGACAGTTAAGGGGTTAATAAGCCTTAAAAGTGCCACAGAATTTGGCCGTTTTTCAGTATTTCGCGTCGTTTTTATAATATTTGAAGAATCCTGCAGGAAACCGCTCGGTAACATCCGACCGATTGCTGATTAGATTCAAAACGCACCGGACGCAGCCGATTCATTATTGATCGTAATTTGCATAATTCATAATAATAATAATAATAATAATAATAATAATCTTTATTTATATAGCACTTTTCATACATTAAAAACTGTAGCACAAAGTGCTTTACATATCAGTTTAAAAATCAGTACCGCCCCCCACCCACACCCACCCACTCACCCACGCACGCACACACACACACACACACACACACACAAACACACACACACACACACACACATATACATGCAAACCCACAAGCTCACACATACTTAAGAAGACTGACTGAGCACTGGTAGACCAGAACAAAAATGTACAAGTAAAAGTAAAACATCAATTTAGGAGGCGCTGTCTCAGGGAGCCATCCGCACCAGGAGGCAGCCGCCGACCCCGGCGACCAGGCACCAGCAACACAGCCCCGCATCCCAACTAGTGGGAGAGGGCCAACTGGGACCCCCACCCACCAGAAAGGAACGGACCCCAGTGAGAGAAGGCACCACAGCCCCCGGAGTCCACAGCCGCCCCCCGGCATGGAGGGCTCCCTCTGATGAAACACCGGAGAATAAGAAACATTAAAAAGATATAAAAATATTATTCGGTCGCGTGACCTCAAATTCCCGTCTGCTTGGTCTCAAAAGGGGGACACAGAAAGAACGTCATCGAAATGTGAGAAAGAAATGGGGGTGGATGGTTTGTTTGTACACAAATATGGCCTGTTCTCCAAAGCCGATCTGATCGGCCCGTGGCACTTTACAGGTCGTTTTCGTAAAGCCAATTTAATCGGCCCATGGCACTGAAAGTGTTAAACCCAAGATTTGCCATCTTTTTTTCTTATCTTTGTGTTCATGTCAAGATTAGTTTGCACAGAGGTTAGTTTGTGAAACCAGACTGAGATTCTGTGTTCTATATTTGTATGATAAAAAGTCAAAAGAACATTCAAACACACATTCAGGTTAAATCCACAAAAATACTTCATCCATATTAGCATTTCACAAGACTTTAGCACACCTGAAGCACATGTCCCATGACCATGGGCTTTGATAACACCACTTAACATGGGAAATGTCAAGAACTCAAATAAGTGATCAGTTGAATTAAATACAGAAATTGACTGTGCAACAACCACTATTAGAGACGACATTAAAGCTGCATTAATAGTTGGTAATCAAAGGTGATATTTGGTTTTCTGGTGGAAAAGGGTCATAGGAAAGAAACATGATAAATCTGGGCAGGATACGTAGGGACTTATTAGACCCAAATAGTCAGTGAATGTGGGTGTCTGTGTCATCTTTTCTAAAAGTTTCCACTTGTGTCCACCCACATTACAACACAGCTCTGAGTTTTAACAAACAAAAAGAGAGTCGGCAATGTTTACCAAAGCAGTGTAGTGTGGACAATACATGTAAAAAAAAAAATAAAAAGAAAAAACGAACTGATGTAGGCATAACCTGACTGTGATAATATGACTAATTATAAGCACTGTTTCTCATACTGTGTAAAAAAAAAAAAGGGATTTTAAAATGGAAACTCATAATGACCCAATTTAAAATGAGCCTTATTTCTAAATCATGAGATGACTAAACCTTACTTATCATTCTAACTGCCATTTCTGTATAGCTTTAGGATAATGAATTGAATAAGTAGTTTCAGTGAGACATGTATGATAAATAACAATGTTGAATGTTTAGGTGAAAAGATAGAAGTGATAAATACTTTTAAAGCTACTTAAATCATTTAGGTTTTTGTCACCTGCTTCTAGCTGAAAGTTTTCTGAAATGCACGAAATCTCCTTGTGGCCCCAAACAAAATTTCCTTCATCCTACCTGAGTAATGACCCAGTTTTTGGTAATGAATGCCATATACTTACAGATATTTGTGTGAAATTACATTTTTCCATTCTCTGCTCCTCATTGTAGGTACATGAAGTAACACAAATGAATTTAAATAGATAACTGATAACATTTGAGCAAATCAGTATTTTTAATTTTAATTTTTACATATGTTAAACATGGTTCTGAAACTTAATTCTGGAAAAGTGTTACTTTTTCACATGGAACGTGTGTAGGTACCTTGTACTACTTTATTTTTTTTTCTTGAGTTTTTTTTTTCTTCTGTTAAAGAACTATGTATTTACTTTCTCTTTCTGTTACAGTCTTATTCAGGCCAAATAGGGAAGGTTCATTGCATTGCTTTCAAAGTTTATTTAATCATTTTTATACAGGATACAATCAGATATATGAACGCTGTCACCCATCTGTCACCTTTTTGTCTTTTTGTAAATGGCAGGGACACTGTTACATATGTACTTTATGTTTGATACATCATACAATATATTGGTCTAAGATATTCTGATTGTGCCTTGACAACACTGCAAATTATTTGGTTCTTACCAAGATAAAAAAAAACTTAGATTTTCAAGTGTTCATCATTTATCTTGTTTTAAGAGTTAATTTTTTATTTCAAGTGTTCATACATCTGTAGACATACTTATTTCTACACTTAATCTTAATTCAAAAAATCTTGTCAAGTGAAATTGTCTTGCTGCATGGACAGATTTTTCACTTGTTTTGAGTACCTTTTTCCTCAGATTTAGTGTTTTTATCTTGTTTTTAGGCACCCCTATTTTGCAGTGAAGATAATGTATTTTGACACTGAACTGAATGCTTTTAGAGTGATATATTACTGTTAACCTTCTGGCACCTGAAGTTTCTACAAGTATAACATGACTCTGTCCACTAGGTGGAGCCAGATGGGACCTATGTGAAGCCTCCCAGTGCTAAGCTGACCTACGGTACTATGGTGTTCATCCGCTCCATGATTGTCGGGGAGTCAGCCCGGGCGCTCGCCAAGTCCACCACTATCGCCATTCGCTACAGCGCTGTCCGACATCAGTCTGAAATCCGAACCGGGTCAGTCATAACAGAAGTAATGCATTGCAGCAGTACCAAACAGCACTTTGTTTAAATCCATGGATAAACCACCATGTCACAAGGAAATGAGTCGTGACCTCTGAGAGGCTTGTGCATATGCCGAGATAATTACATTCTCATGAAGATCAAATACAGTTACAAGACAAGATAAGACTTCATTGATCCCACTGTGGGAAAATTGCAGAGTAGTTGTGTCAGAAGTGGGATTCAAACCCACGCCTCCTAGGGAGACTGTGACCTGAACACAGCACCGTAGACCACTTGGCCATCCTGATTTCACCAAATTCTATTTTTTGTTATATTCTTTCAAGTTAATAGGAATTCACTTCTAAATGAGTAAATTTGGTCACAACATGGTGGCATTCAGATCCTATTTTTCAGTGCAATTATTCGTTCATAATTGTTCATTTATAATTATATGTAATTCATTCATATGTATGGTGTCTCCAATTCAGCTTGAATTAATAAACATATCTGCACATCAGTGGAACACCAAATGTAAAACATGTATGCAGTGAAATATTTGAGAGAGCAGATGTAAGTTTAAAATCAGTGAAGCAGCTATTAATTAAACGTAAGAAAAGTAAAGAACAATAATTTTAGGATGAATTGTCACACTTTTTCTATATGAACATTTTTTTTTAAATTTCTTAAAGACTTTGTTGCATCAGTACCAAAAGACTTGTTTGTATAATTAAAACAAAATTGTGAATCAGTTAACTGATTGTTTCACTAAGTGATAGATTTAGTTTAGAATTTTATGATTTAGAAAATAGAATTCAATAATATACCTTTAACAAATACAAACAAAATTAGTTTATAGTAATTTTGTACCTCAGTGTGCAGTTTCACACTAGGCTCAGACTGTTGTTTGTTTCTGTCCTGCAGAGAGCCAGAGCCTCAGATCCTCGACTACCAAACACAGCAATATAAACTGTTTCCTCTGCTGGCTACAGCCTACGCCTTCACTTTTGTCGGCCAGTACATGAACCAGACCTACCACCGCATCACTGGAGACATCAACCAGGGGAACTTTAGCGAACTGCCAGAGGTATTTAGGAAACACATGTACTGTCTGTAATGAAATGTTGGCTGATATGTAATCACTCATCCTATGTGTAACACAATAGTCTCTCAGGTCTTGTTTTGTATTTTAAAGCAAATGTTAAATAACTGGATGTGATGCAATCAAACATCAGCTGAGTCTAGTCTGTTTACTGACATTCATGGCAGCTTGAAAATGAAGATGAAGGAACACACAATTTGCAGATTCGTCTAAATAAGAATTACAGTTACACAGACGGTACAGGCTTCAGTCTCCTGGTTGTATGATCACGTGGCAGTTGCATAGCGCTCTTTATCCATTCTGAGTTTCTTTTCAATCTGTGTAACAGCGTATTACATACTGAATCCACAGTTCAGACGCTGTGTTGTGTACCATGTCCAGCTTTTAGTCAAGTTAGGTGACTTCATAAAATCTGTATTAATCACTGTTATCATGCAACACACAACAGAAGGACACTTAGACCTTGATGTTTATCCTTAGATAATTATCAGCATTGTGACCTATTATATCTTTGTATTAACTGTTGACTTTACAGAGATGTGAATGAATTAGTATAGTATTTTGTTGTCAATTACACAATGGGCATTGTAGTGTTAAGTCACAGCGGAACAAAAGTTTTGTTTTGTTTTTTTTAATTTGGATCATTGCACTTCGCTTTTCTCTGGAAAATAATTAGAGACTATTGCATTCAATAATTATAGGTGTTTTGTCTTTGAGTAAAATTAAGTCTTTATTTATTCTAGAAACTAGTGGCAGCTTTTCTCCCAGTTAACAAATATTTTCATGCACAACCTTTATGTCCAGAAGGTTGCACCTTGTTAAAATAATGCCGGGTGTTCATACTTCGTATAATGCAAAGAAAATAAGATTATAGTCATGTTTAACCATACAATACTAATGTTTTATCTTGGGGAAAATTCAGTAAGGAATATTTGGAGAAATAGCCCTGCTTTCATGTGTCTTGGCATGCTCTTTCACATTGCATTGCTGTTGGCGAGTTTATGTCACTCATGGCTAAAAAGCACAAGCAACTCTGCTTTGGTTGATTGCTTGTGACCATCCATCTTCCATGTGATTACATTCCTGAGGTTTTCATTGAGGTTCATTTTTAGAAAATTGTAGACATCTCATGATTGTTTCCAGAGCTTTGATTGCTGGAATTCACTGGAATGGTGCAATGAAAATGACAAAATGAAGTAATGAAAATTAAACTCATAAACATGTATTGTTTACTTAATTTAGTATTTTAAATCTCACTGACAGGCTTGCAGATGGTTCCTTTAACTAAATTTGCTTTCCATTCTGCAGCTTCATGCCCTTTCTGCAGGGCTGAAGGCCTTCACCACCTGGACAGCTAATGCCGCTATTGAAGTTTGTCGCATGTCATGTGGTGGCCATGGTTACTCTCGCAGCAGTGCCTTGCCAGACATTTATGTTGAATTCACACCTACTTGCACATATGAAGGAGAGAACACTGTCATGATGCTGCAGACTGCAAGGTGTGTCATCACAAACAAACATCGACCACAAACATCACTCCTTCACTGGACTCCACCTAATGCTGAAACAAAAACACACACTAAAGATGTTTTGTTGTTATTGTTGCTATGCTGTTTGAGTCATCATACAACTATGGGAATATTCTTATTTTACTTTGTACTTGATGTTTCTCACAGTTGTTTGTACCGAGGGGATGTACAACGTTTTTGACTGACATCTGTTTATGTGATATCAATTCAACGTTGGCAGTGGCTGATATTTGTCTGTCATGTTGATGATTGATTATTGTTCTCATTTGAAGTT
The DNA here is from genome assembly GCF_902148855.1 of Sphaeramia orbicularis. NCBI lineage: Eukaryota > Metazoa > Chordata > Actinopteri > Kurtiformes > Apogonidae > Sphaeramia > Sphaeramia orbicularis. The sequence goes on from NC_043957.1 coordinate 36,017,179, forward strand.
GTGATGAAGGCCTTATCAAACAGTTTAATTATATATATATATATATATATATATATATATATATATATATATATATATATATATTTTATTTATTTTTTTTTTTTTTACCATGAGTGGTTTTGCATAGAAAGGTGAGTAAATGTCCATAGCTGGTACTCACACAGCAGCGGTTTATAATCCATTCACATTTTAATTGCACTGTTCTAAAGAGCAGACATGAAAAAACATCTACTAAAGACGTATACTCGGAAGCCTCAACAGACCACAAATGCAGGAAGCACAGCAGCACCAGCCCACAACAAAAACAAACACAGATGACATTTGACATCCTTGAATGATATTTGATGTGGTTCGGTATCACAAATACAGTAATGGCTGGTGTTTCAGGTTCATTAAGCTGTTGTGCAAACTTCTGTTGTTTGAAGGGTTTCAGAGTTTCTCTACCAGATGTATTTTAATGAAGTCATTGTTGAAATATTCAGTATCTTCCTACAACCTGAAGAGAACACAAAGTGCCAGGGTCTAATTAATGTGAATGAATAAATGGGTCGATATATAAAACTATGCTAAGATTTGGTGTAAGTTAGAGAGTCTTGTTGGAGTGTTTGATGCGTGTGCCCCTGGAGGTATGTGCACTGGGCTTTGTGTTCATTAAATGGCCTGTATGTGAGTATGAGTGAATGCTTTATTTTAAGGAAATAGGCTCCCCTCTTTACCAGCGTAATAACAGTGCCACTAAAACTACCAGTGGCTTGAACCATTAGCTGTCACTGGTGATAAGAGATTTCTTTGGATGTATAAGATCACTCCCAAAACACAATTTTTTAGAAACTACTGCAAACATTGTACATCACCATCACCATAAAAAAAGTCAGTGGCTTCGTTGTGTATCAGTGTTGACTTGTGATTGTGCTTCACATTTTTCCATGTAGGTACCTGGTGAAAAGCTACCGGCAGGCTAAAGCAGGTCAGCAGCTGAGTGGCATTGTGTCGTACCTGAATGAAACCGAGCACCGGAGGATCCAGGCCCAACCCGCCTCTGCCAGACCAACTGTAGTTGACATTAATGACCTGGCTAGCCTGGTGGAGGTCTACAAACTAAGAGCAGCCACGTAAGAGACAAGAGCAATATACTCAGTATAGGCTTTGGGTATTTTAGGACCTTTTCCACTTGCTATTCTTTGGTTTCATTTCTATAGATAGATAGATAGATAGACTTTATTAATCCCATCCATCTGTGTAAATATCGACGTAAACTGAAAAAAAAAAGCAAAAATATTACAGGATGTTGTAGACTTAAGTGACATGGAAAGGATGGTGTGCTGCTTAAAAATAAAGCACATTGGTAGGGGACACATTAAGTTAGCCAAAGCTTCATGTATCAACATTAATCTTCGATAGTCTAATCAGTCATCCAGAGTGTCAGACTAAATCTGCTGGCGACCATATTTCTGCCACAGTCTCATATGATATGCTGCCCTGATCACATTCCCGCATACTGCCAGCCTTAGTCACATCTAAATCTATTTTGTCGTCAGTGTCAGCTGTGTGGTAAGCACAAACGGGGTAAGCCATTGTGGTGGAGGGGAAGGTTGTGCTCATGGCTGGCAGTCAGCATTATCTGAGCCCACTATTATGAATCTACCTGGTTTATGAGTTTGTATTTGTGCTCCAAAAGGATCAGAAAAGAACTCTCCAAGTCTGTCTTAAAGAACTCATAATAAATAGTTTGTACATCATTTTTACTATCTCTCATCCTAAGAATATTTCATGTTTAGGAAAAATATTATTGATGCATATTTTTTATTGTAATGATGACAGTAGTTGCTCCAAAATTTTTTCAGCTCAAGACACAAAAATGACAGTTTATCACACTCTGTTATATTCCTGATTCTTTGCATTGAATTTGAAGTAGCCCTAGCTCATTCTAATTACCTTGGGACTTGAAATGATAAATTAGATTTGATATTTTTTATATAATACCGTAATTTCCTGTCTATAAACCGCTACTTTTTTCACACGCTGTGAACTCATGGCTCAAACAATGATGCGTGTAATTTATGTTTCATGGGCTAATGATCAATCCAGCAGTCAGGGAAGGAAATAGAGCTGCTGCACGTAAGCTTGGCATCAGTGAATCAATAGAGATGTTGGAGACAAATAAAATGAAACCTTGCATTTGAAAGAAGCAGAACTAGAGCACTCATTGACATAGACATCACCCATCGTTAGTGGAGGATTAAATGTGTTAAATTCATTTGCACTAATGACATCCTTTATTACTGCAAATGATGTGTCTGTAGCCTTGTAGATCTGGCAGCGAAGAGCATCCAGCAAGAATTGCAAAACAGAAAGAGCCAGGAAGATGCCTGGAACAACAGCGCTATTGACCTGGTCAGAGCCTCAGATGTAAGTTCAGTGCTGCGTGTGTGTTTATCTATTTTTCCTGTTTCTGTTTTCCATTATTCATGACTATGAGCCTCCTGTTTTCATGTAATTATCTTGTGTTTTTCGTTCCTCCAGGCCCACTGTCACTATGTTGTTGTGAAGCTCTTCACTGAGAAGCTGGGTGAGATCGGGGACACAGCCATACACTCAGTGTTATCAACCCTAGCACTGCTCTACACCCTCCATGGCATCACTGAGAACTCTGGAGACTTCCTGCTGGTGTGAAAAACTATCATATATGAACATAATCAGATGTTGATTTTCAGGGTGATTGTTTCACAGATTCTGTGTAAGGCTCATCCAGCTATTTGCTAGTTTCACTATCAGCTTCCATGTGAAAAAACAGCCTCAACTGAAAATATAGTGTTTGTTCACTGGATCTATTTGCATTATTTGTACAACAAAAAACAGACACAGGCAAATTAGATTGTATGTCTTAACTTTTTTTTTTCCTTACTCACAGTGTTGTAGAATGCGATCTGTTTTATTCAACAACTGTATCTGTATTGCAGGCTGGACTGCTGAATGTGCCCCAGATACTGCAGATCTCGTTGCGTATTAAAGAGCTGCTTTCTCAGCTGAGACCCAACGCCGTGGCTCTGGTGGATGCCTTCGATATCCACGACAAAAAGCTGAAATCAGTCCTGGGACGGTATGACGGGAATGTCTATGAGAATATGTTTGAGTGGGCTCGCAGGTCACCCCTGAACTCATCAGAGGTTAGTGAAATAAAAATTAACATAAAAACAGCAGTATATAGGGCTAGGAGATGTGGCTAAAATAGTTTTCCCCAGTTTTAAACAATTCATTTTTTGTCTCAGTGAATCCCAGGTAAAATATTCATCATCCTTTAAAACTACTTGTCATATATATGCAATGTCAAAAACAGCAATTGCAAGGGTGGTACTGTGCAGTGTTTATTAAAGATAAAGCACTAGTGATAGACAATGATAGAAGAAACATTGATAATTAATAACAAACAGATTGTGATTAAATTGTTATACAGTTAAAGATGTCTCTAGATGAAGTACTGAAATTGAATTTGTGATTTTAAGCATTTGTCTTATAATTCAAAAAGCGAAAGTCAATTAATTTATGTAATTTGCCCTAACTCCCAGTCCTGGTAATACTATAGTGACAAATAATTCTGTTATAAATCATTTCTTTTCTTTTTGTCTTCATAAAGTAGATTTCTTTAAAATAACTTGACAAATTTGTGTTCTAAAACATCTCTGTTTAGAAGTGTAAGTCAAAGTTGAAATTTGACAAATGGACAAATTCGTTAACCACTTGTTCCATGCTTTGTTTTCTTTTCAGGTTCATGACTCCTTCCACAAGTACCTGAAGCCCCTGCGGTCCAAACTGTGAGCTGACCCCAGCACTTTTGCTCCTGGTTGTGACCCGTCAGATCTACATCGATATGCACAACCTTAAGTAGTTTAAACCCAATGATGTGTCTTCACTTTCCATCAGCTGCAGTTGACCAGATTTAAGGAATGTAGATTTTTCCAGTCTCATGTCTTTGTGATGTTGAGAACATGAGCGCTCACTTAGCGTTATAATCATGTAATGTACATACTGTAACATTTAACATTTGCAGTGTGTGTTACATTTGTAATTCATGAAAAAGCTGCGAACAGTGTGAAGACGGCCTTAAACAACCCCAGGGTGGCAGAATAAAAACAAAACTCACAAAGATCAGTTCCTTAGGCTCAAAATTATTTGTCTATTGCAGATTTTAGATTAATTTTAGAACATTTACAGTGAATTTCCACTCAAAGTATTTTTTTAACAATTCTTCATCTTTTCTTCACCTTCTGCCTGATGGCTCTCTTTTCTCTAACAAGAACAGAATGTTATTATGAATGTTACATAATGTTAGAGCATTTTATGTTGGCAACAAACTAACAGAAACCTCAGCTTTGGTTTGTTTCCATCATCACGAAAAACGTGATTTAAGAGATACAACTTCAGTCTTTGTATTGAGGAATTAATCAGAAAACACCAATTATTACAATTGGTTCTCATTTTGAAAATTAAACAGAGTGAACAAAACAAGTGCACTAACAGAGTTGAGATAAATCTCCCTCCTTGCCTCCCATCTGAAAGAGCTCATCAAACTTAGATGGTTATTCTCTCTAAGTTATGAACGTAATTCTAACCTAATTCCTAATTTGGAGAGTTTGGCTTGAAGTTGATGTGAAGGAAGTGAAGCAATTGTCTGTTAACAGATCTTCAACAGTCTAGATCCCAAGTTCTTTCCATTGTGTTTAGAAAGACTGAATCCAAACTGGAGGGGTCAAAGGAGGGATTCCTTGCATTTGGCAGGAATGAGCAAACTGAGATATAATCTGGTTCCAGATACATATGATGCTGTGAATAATGCAATTATTATTATATGTCGATTTGTCCAATTTTTTTGTCAGTGATAAAATAAGCACCAGTGTTATAAAGGATACAGTCTTTCCTTTCCATCTTGATCCAGGTAGGGTGTGTTAAAATATTGTCTAAACCACATTACAATGGTGGACACGCATAGTAATGAAGGGAGAAATTTGGGAGAGCCATACCCCCCTCTGATTTCTTCTTACAAAGGTGAGACTTGTTAATTGTGTGAGCTTTGTCATCCCGTAGAAATGGGATAATTATCAAGTCAAGATTCTTAAAAAAAAACAAAAAAAAAACTACTTTGGTAGAAAAATCAGAGCCAACTTTTTTTAAGATATTCATCTATAATCTTTATCAGCTGCTTCAGGCAACAACATAATAAAATAATAATAGCTCAAAATGGTTTTATGTGAAACACAGAATATTTCCTTCTTTTTTTTTTTTTTTTTTAGCTTTTCCTAGCTCAAATTCTTGCAGTACTACAAGCATGAAGTACAGGCCTGCAGCACTGACCTCTAAAAAGCACAATAGTATCGCAGCAAATTGTTCACTGTTAATTGATACTTGTAAGTAATCAGTCCCTCTTGCATCAAAAGGTTACTGTAAGTTGGTACTTTGTGTACAAAACAAATAGCGTTTATGTTCTTTTCTCGATCACAACATTTCTTCCAATACATGTTGTCGAAGTGGAAACAAGCCAAAGCTGTACCTCAGTGGCAAAAGTGAATTTCAATTACATTTATGTTGTTCAATCCAGTTCTCACACCTACTGTGCATGCTATAATCCACATTCCATTAGTAAACATGAACCTCAAAGGAGAACTGAGAGGCACATCAGGAGATGATCTGATGATTTGGGGACTTTTGGAAACTTGCAGAAACTGACACAAGCATTTCTAAGCTCCAAATGGATTAGTTTGTTGAAATTATCTGTCTATGATCAGGTTTAGGGTTTACATCATGTCTCAACACTGTAAAATAGTTAAAGGATCATTGTAACAAAGGGTCACATTGTACCGTTGGCTTTGTGCAGGTAATGTACGATGACATATATCAATCATGTAGAAAAGGAGTTGTATGAGTTTCTGAAAAGGCCATCTATGGGTATAATAATCCTCTTCCCTGCTGTGTAGGGTTGATGTTTTAGGAAGTGGGGTCACACGCTGACTGAATTCTCTCTCAATCACTCAGAAACATTTTAAGCAAATTTTCACATAAAGCAGTTGTTAAATAGTAAGACATGCCTTGAATCATACAATCTGGGTCACTTTAAAAAAAAAAAAGATCCCCTACCTTTTTGTTATTACTGTTTTTAGAGGGAAAGTTGAATGAAGAATCATCGTACCAGGCTGATATGTATGTACTCCACTTCTTATAATTGCTGCTATATAATTCTTCACTCAATTGTATTTCAAATTGAGCAATCCTGAAAGTAAAAACAGAGGAGTTAGTAAGTATTGTGTCACTGATGGTACCTGAAATGGTAATGTAATACTTTATTTGATTTGATTGTGAACGTAATGACATTCTGATGTATATGGAGAATTACCACCTTCAGTCTCTTTATGAACGCTAATTGTTATTTGGGGGCAATAATCATGTGCCTGTGAGAGGTCCTTAATCATTTTATAGTTTCAGAACATCTCTTTATCTAAGGCTCTGAACATTTCATTTGTTTATTTAGAGACATTTAATGTTTAACTTCTTGATTTCTGCTGTAAATGTATGATTTTCAGGTTTTATTGACTAATGCATTTATGTGTTTTTGTGAATAATGGATTCCAGTTGATTTTAATCGTTTGTAAGTGAACATTTAATTTCTATTAATAAAAGTCCAAACCATGAATGTGCATTTTTTTAGACACAGACAGACCCACTGACCGACCCACCCACCCACCCTTTAAAGTAGGTCGTCAAACTGTCAGCAGTAAAAGGCCTACTTGCTTTTTACGCACTTGACCATACTTAAAGTTTGAATTCCTTCTTTAATATCATTTTAGTTACGTGAGAATTTATGCATATGAAAATACAGTTATATGTACAATTATGTAAAGTATTCTATTTACACAGTGCCTGCCAACAGTTTGGAAGCACCATTTTAGGACTTTTAAGTGAAACCTACATTTTCCTATAGATCACAGGTGTCAAACATGCAGCCCGGGGGCCAAAACTGGCCAGCCAGAGGTTCCAATCTGGCCCGTGAGATGAATTTACAAAGTGCAAAATGCAAAAATTACCCTGAAGATATTAACAGTCAAGGGCATCAAACTCAAAAATAATAGCATAATAACCTAGAAATAATGACTCCAAATTTTCTTCTTGGTTTAACATGAGAAAAATAATATGACATTATGCCTATAAATAATGACAACACCAACTTATTGCAAAGAACATTAAATTTTGATATCCTTTAACAGTAAAATGTCAATAACCTGAACAAATATAAACAACCTGAAATGTCTAAAGAAAAATAAGTGCAATTTTAACATTATTCTGCCTGTTTTGTGCCTCGGTAGATCTGATCTGTAATGCACATGCATAAATCATAAGTTGAGGCATAATATTGATAAAATTGTACTTGTTTTTCTTCAGAAATGTCTTTTTTTTTTTTTCAGGTTATTCACATCTTTTTTATTTTGGATAGTGTGTAAAATGAAAATAGTTTCATCATTTAATGTTATTTTTTGCACTAAAAAATTTGGAGTTGTCATTATTTATAGGTTATTATGCTATTATTTTACTGGCCTGCTGGAGATCAAATTGGGCTGAATGTGGCCCCTGAAAGAAAATGAGTTTGACACCCCTGCTATAGATTATATGCAACAAACTTTGCAGTTTATCAGTATGAAGATTTATTTTGACTAAAAGATATGCAGATATTGGCTTAAAAAAAGCTCATGCCATTTAAAACCCCATACCCCAAGATGCATGAAAAACAGTGAAGGACATTTTATAATTCCATGACTGACAGGTTTGACATCCCTAATCTGGAGTATAAAATAAGCAAGGTGCAAGTTAGAAAATAAAGTGCAGAGCTTATTGTACTGTAAGTGTAATATTGCACTGTCAAAGTAATATAATAAACCGCAGTGTAGTATTGCACTGTAGATGTAAATGGCATCGTCCGTATAGCAGCATGTCAGTAATATTGATTCGTGTTGCAATGATAGCCTCATCTTTAAAGTCACAGCTAATAATGGTTGCATCTTAATTAACGTTTGGCTAATTTACTACAATTTTTTTTCCCATTATTATTATTATTATCATGTTTTAGAAAAGCAACTATAGTGCATGTGTAGTAGAGTAGCACGCGCCTCCAACATATAGAGCAGGGGTGTCAAACTCATTTTTGTTAAGGGGCCACATTCAGCTAAATTTGATCTGCAGTGGGCCGAACCAGTGAAATAAAAACATAATAATATATAAATAATGTCAACTCCAAACTTTCTTCTATGTTTTAGAGCAAAAAGGGTAAAATTATGTGATGAAAATGTTTACATCTACCAACTATCCTTTAAAACAATGTGAATAACATGAACAAACTGAAATTTCTTAAGAAAACTAACAATATTATGCTTCAGTTTATCATTTAAACATGGAAATTACAACTTACAGATCACAGTGGATCAACAAATACACAAAACATTCACTAACAGGCAGAAAATATTGTTAAAATTACACTTCAGACATTTCAAAATGTTCATATTTTTTTGAAATGTTAGTTTGTTTTAGTGTAAATACAGTAAAATGACATGAAAATTTTGACATTTACAAAGAGAAAAATTTGGAGTTGTGAGTATTTATGGGTTATTATGATAGTATTTTACTGATCCGACCCACTGGAGATTAAATTGGTCTGTATGTAGAACCTGAACTAAAATGATTCATATCTTGAGTGTAATTTTTGCATTTCACAAATTCATCCCGGGGGCCCGATTGAACCCTTTGGCGGCCCGGATTTGGCCCCCGAGCCGTATGTTTGACACCTGTGATATAGAGTACGGCATGGAAATATTGAGTAATTTCAGAATATTGAATATTTAGTAATAATGAGTAATGTTAGACATCAGTAGTTGGAGTGAAACTGTTATGAAGGTCCACAGTGCGGACTTCGTGCAGGACCGTGGGCAGTGGGCTGTGGTGGAGGCCGGTGCTTCGGAGGGGCTGGACCCGGCCCAGAGCGTCTCTTCTGCCGCGGAGATAAACTGTAACTCCGCCCCCTGCTCCTCCGTGGAGTCGCAGTCAAGGATGTTGGAAGAGAGAAAGAGGGAAGTAGTGTCAGACAGGCGGACAGTATCCACTGAACCGAGGCATTTCGGACAAAAACCACCTGCTAATGAATAATAAAGCAGCTGTTTCGTCTCTGAGGTAAGTAAACCGGGCTTTCTGGGGAGGTAACGTCCGCTTTTGTGTTGTTAAAGACATTAAAAGTTAGCGTTAACTTCCAAGTGTTGGAGTAAACGGTCGATATCGAGGTTTTAACAAATGAAAAAAAGAATGGAAATTGTCTCAAATCTGCCTCTTTAAGTAGTCTAATAAAGGTATGTTTATCACTGGGAGAGTTAAAGAAAGGATAAAAAGACCGCTAATGACATTTCCAGTGTTAGCTAGCTTACTTACTAGTCAAACCGCCGAACGCATGTCTCAGCAAGCCCTTTGTTGCACTACCCGCCCCGACAAAAACACACCAACAGTAGTATTCAGCTCTAGTTTCACCCTGTTATTCATTTAAAGTATTTACTAACACCTCTTATCGTCAAATTCATGTGGCGTTACACCCCTCCAAGACTGACAGAGGGAGTGTTCAGAGCAGAATCTAAAGAGGAGTCACTAAATATACCAGGGGTGTCAAACGCACTTTAGTTCAAGGGTCACATCCATTCAGCCCAATATGAGCTCAAACAGGCAAGGAATAGAATAATAACCTAGAAATAATAACTACAAAAATGTTCTTTTTTTAATATATAGTTTATTTATCATTTGCCAGTTTTAGAAAGATGAAGATCTTCAGCAAATAATAACAAACTTTGCAAGGTATGTAAAATTACAAATATTTAACATAAAACATGAAAAACATATCACATAACTTGCCAGGGGGTGTAGGGGTTTACAAAAAAAAATGCCAAAATGTTTACAGATGTTCACAGTTCTTGTTGCCCTTTGGTTAAGAGAAAACTTAATTGAGTCGATGTACTGTTTGACCTCACTGTGAAAAGCAATAAAAGAAGTTTTTTGATGAGAGAAGTTGCATTTGTGAATGTGGAATTTTGCCAAAAGAATAAGGTTAATAATGATTGTTTCATTAGAATTGGTCTTATTTCTATTAAGATCAAAGAGGCCAAAAAGCACATCTCTCCAAAACAAATTGAAATCTTTTTCAATGTATCTAGCAACAAAATTACGAATATCAAACCAAAAGCTTTGGACATCCGGGCAGTGCCAAAATAAATGAGAAACTGTTTCAGTGTTCACAGAACAGAAATACAAAAATGTTCTCTGTTTTAATGTGAAAAAGTAAAAGTGTATCTACAAAGCCACAAAACTACTAGTAACAGGCATAATATTGTTAAAATTGCACTTATTTTTCTTCAGAATTTTAAGGTTCATGGTTGTTAATCACATTTTTTGTGAACGGATCATGTGTATGTATTTTCATCATGCAATTGAAGTTTTTTCACACTAACAGAGTCATCTTGAAATTGAAGGGGTTTTATGTGACCCCTGAACCTTAACTGTTAATACTGAATTTTCCGTGTATTATCTGCGCTTCAAAAAATGTAATCCTTTGGGCAGTCTAGTTTTGCCCATGGTTTGCATGTCTGACCACTTTGAAATATACAGTATCTGTGGTTACTGTGGTTATAGCACAGAAACACACATTTGAAACATGACAGAAATAAGTCACTGGGTACATGTATCAGAAGTGTCAAACTCATTTTAGTTCAGGCATCACATATTGTTTTCAAGCAGGTCAGGCCAGTAACATAATAGCATAACAACAAATAAATTATGACAAATCCAATTTTTTTGTCTTTGTTTTAGTGCAAAAAAGTGCATTATGAATAATCTGAACATCCACAAAGAACCAGAATTTTCTTAATTTAAAAATTATGTTATAGTTTAGTGACTTGACACTACATAGAACTATTTCTGTAGTAATCTCCAGATTAACATTCCTCTACATTCAACCTTTACTAAGTGATTATCAATGTTAATTTTAGTAATGGAAAATGCATTTTGCATTTTTCAGTGAAAATCAGGTATTTTTATTGGAAATGCCCTTTATAATTTACTGATGTAGATGTTCATCATTGCTCAGAGTACATTCAAAGGTTGTTGTATTACAACAGAGAAAATTGAAGAAGTGACTTTTGCAGCATCGTTAAATGAACATAAATGAAGTGTCTACAACCACTGTCATATGTCAGACTACGTGGGAGTTATTGGTGAAGCAGTGTTGTACAAGATGATGGTGTCTCCATCTTCACTACAGAGCTTCTGAACATCCAAATAGGTTATATCTGATGACAAGGAACAGTTCAAGGGTTATGTAACATTTCAGATCTGTTTAGGTGTTTGAGGGTTAAAAAGTGCAAGTTTACTTGTGTGTCACTGTCCTTAAGTTACCTCTCCCTCTTTCAGAACTGCCCAATTCTGAGCTAGTTTTTATCTACTGGGTTGTCAGCATCATGCTTTAAGAAATGTTGTCCGTGATGCAGATTTCCAGACAGGTGTATGTGTGTGTGAATCAACAAAATATACTTGTAATATCTGATTCATGTTATTCCATTTATTTAGACCATTTGTGCAAATTTACTAATAATGTATCAAGTATAAACATAAATTGAAAACGCTATTATAAATAAAACAGATATAGGCCTAAAATGCGACATATGTCAGGTACTGTTTGACATGATTCTTCCAGTAGCAGTAAAAGAGGTGAGTGAGCTTGGAGTGTGTTGTGGAAACTGGTCTATGACATAATTTGCAAAGTCTGTTTTTCTGATTTATGTCAGATGTCTCCTACCCAAAAATCATTACCATGTGAAAGAAGTAGCTCCTCCTTTCTGTGAAGTTTGCTTTCCTTGGCACATGTGCTGGCTGCTGAAAAAATATGTGACTTGCAACACAACAAAATAACCATTAGAGCATAATACAAATGAAAGATTTTTTTCAGTCATCACAACAAACACATTGTCATGACCTGCAGTTCTGCTCCAGACCTGTTCCAATATTGCTCCAGATAGATTCCATACATATTTAATTTTACAGAAAGTGACAAAGGCTGCATCCCCTTGTATGGTTGTATCTGTTGTATGTGCATGTCTTCGCATACAAAGGAATCGTGAATAATGGGGAAGTATTGCACAGCGTGCATTTGCGCATCATGCTGACTTTGTGTAACAGTGAATGCAAACCAAAAAGGAGGAAATAGATTTTGTACATATATAGTAGGCCTGTTTTTTAAGTTGTACAGTGAACAGCTGCATCTGCATGCTTGAGCTGGCAAATTGGAATCATCTGCACAGCTGTCTCCGCATTAGCCTGCTGAGTCAAGGGAAACTGTCAAGCACTGCTGATCACAATGTTTGTATTGTGTGACCGTAAGGAAATAAGGTTGAATTTCATTGGCCTTCTATACTAGAGGTCATGTGCCCTGTGATTGTTGCATTTCCATCAAAGGCATACTGCAACCCCTTGTCTTCTTTGGATTTCTATCAGACAATAACAGAAGTGGAAAAATGTCTAAATAATATCAGTGCTTTTAAATTTTTCTCATATTTTCCCTCTAGGGGCTTTATTCCATGATCTTATCTGTTATCCACACCAGTGCCAAAACACGCCCAGGAATCGTTGTGCTTTATTTCCTTTTATAATAACAGCACCCTTCAGTAACGGGAGAATCAGGCTGCAGGCCAGGCTGCTGGATTTTTTCCCCAGCTCTCCCATGCTAACACTCATTCCACAGAATCATAAAACATTATCTTAAAATATTAAGATGCACCGGAAATGCTTTGAAACTCACAGACTCATAACCCTTAAAAGGTTTTCTGTGGGTTTTCTATAAAAGTCCCAGTGGAGCAGTGATAAGTTTTTAGAGACCATTTACTGCTCATTATTTTCCATGTCTTATGATTTGATGTTGATTCACATGTTTGGTCATGATCTGTGCAGCACTCTATTCAAACACTGTATTCAGTTTGTTATAGAGTGGGACTCTACTTTTTAAAATTTTTCTTCCCTTTCAACAACCAGTCCAGTGGTGCAGAATTACTGGACTTGGCTGCTTTTTTTTGGGGGGGGAGGCTACATGCAGACATTCATACACTTGTTGCATCAGTGATAGAGGAAAAACAAAAGCAGGCTTTGTATTCCAGTACCTTGATATGCGCATACAGCATATGAAAATTGGCTATTTGGGTCACATCTTTGGAACTGTCAGGAACGTTGGTGGACTGGGAACAAGGCTGTTGCCGAGGTATTCCCATAGTAGTTTCCTGTAATGCATGTTTAGACATGCATATTCTTGGAAGCTGTGTGAAAACTCTCCAGAATAGTTCAGCTTCTCAACAGATACCATTATATGCATCTTCAAACAGCTTTGAAATGGATCTATTGATTTGTCTACACACACCGAAATACCCTCATCAGCCAAAGGAGGGTAAGAAGATGTTTAAGGAGCGGAGGTTCTGTTTAATGTCTTAATTGTGCAGAAATATTGTGGCTGAAAGTGAAGAATGAGTGGGCAGATTTGATTGTTGACTGTTTAGAGCACAGAAACTTCCACAGACACCACTGAAACTATCACCCTCCTACGCCTTTAGTAGCATTCAACTGTTCAAGCTCCTGCTGCTGGCATGACGACACTCTGCTCAGTCATGCCCAGATTGTGCTCTACACGCTCATCAACAGAGCTGACGGATCAAACCAGACTGCATTTTTTTTAAAAACCCTGCTTTACTTACTATTTCAATGCTGCCATCAATGGTTTTGATTATCTTAAGAAGGCCTTGTTGGATCAGTGCACTCTTCTTCATCCTTGAGGCTTTCAGCCAGTTGTTTTTTCTGAAGATAAAAGCACACTTGCTGGCTGCCAGCCCAAATTCTGCAGAGCCCTTTCACACTCAGTCCGATTTGATATCCCATCCTTCAACAGCATAGGCCACACATACTACTATTACTGTGTGTTCTTGTTGAACATCATTGCATGATAAAGCAAGGAGTTTGACAGTGTATTGTTATTATTCTTTGTAAATAAGGATGAAGACCCACCAACCCAACTGCCTATCATTGCCAGAAATGGTAGCCCGACTGATCAGGTGGCTCCCGTCTCCCTGACATGGTCAAAAAAGTGTTAAGAACACACCAAATTGACTACCGACTGGAGCGTGTGTTCTGCGCTTGCACGAGACGTAAAACCAGAAATGACAGAACATCTATCCAGAACAAAACACAGAGCCCACTGTCGTCAGTCTTTGTCAGCAGAGAGTGTTGAGTAGTCAGGAAGGGTTGTTGTTGTACTCGTTAAATGGATGGCTAGTAAAAAGAAGATGCTGGCGTTGACGTTGCTTTTTAAAAATTTTCTAAGCAAGTGAGTGCATGCATTTTTCTTTTTCCAATGGTTCATGCCCACTCCACAAGCACCTTTGGTTTGCTGTATACCAGTAGCTCCCTGTAAAAAATTTTTTTTTCAAATCATAAACGTAAAATTCAAAATGAATGAGTCCTTTTAGCCTGATGTGTCTTATATAAGTCTCCTTGCAGACCCTAACACAGTTATGAGTCCCACACACTCATTTGCACTTCCTTGTCCACACAGACTGATTGTATGTGTGAGACATTAAATATGTGTGAGAATGAGAACGGTTTCAGAGCACAGATTCCCTACTTGGTTGAACTTAACCAGTGCCAAGGAGGTAAATCAATCAGCCGTGTCTCTTGGATTGTTTTTTTTTCTGTCAGCAGAATTATGACCAAACTACAGCACTTACTTTCATGAAACTTCATGGAAGGCTAAGCCAAAGAGAGATGCTTTTAAATATAACAGCAGATCCTTAAATAAGGGACAGATCATATAATTTTTTTTCAAGTTTCACAACATTTCCAGAATTACTGGACTGTGGGGCTTTGAAGTGTAATGCTTTACAACACCCTTGTATTTTTAATAATAGAATATTCACAGTTGCCCTTATTACTCGTTGCTCTTCTCTCACACTTGGCTTCATAATTTTGATCTCACTCTGTTCTGTAAACATATGAGTAATTCAGCGTGTGAAGTTGTCTTTAAATGATCATAAGGTTGCTGTGCCCATACATAAATGTATTTTTAACACATTGCATCTATTTGGCAGGGAATATGTGCTTAAAACTTTGTGGATAGTAAAAAGAAGAAATGATGTGGCAGTCTGTAGGTCACTTCCTTCCTCAGTTGACATTGGAACGTTTCAGAATATTTTCCACCATAACTTTTAGACACACAAATGCAGATGATGGAGTTTCTGAAAAATACTTATTCATTGTTGGATGACAGAATATGGGAGACAGTCATCTGAATTTGAAAAGTTTCATCAAGAAAGCGTACAAAGAGGACCTCAAGTGACTGGCTAAAGGAAGGATGTTATTGTGTAACAGTGTCTAGTGCCCACATCTCCACTGTCATACTCTTAAGGGACTAAAACACCACAAATGGGCAATAATCAGCACCTGGTTCAATGCTGTTTTGATACTTAAATGTGAGATGATTTTAAAGCAATAGTATGTAACATTTTTTTAAAAATATATAAAAATAACCAGGCCTAGGGTATATATTGTTGATATTTACACCTGAATTTTATTAAATATTTCCAAAAATAGTATTAAAATTTAGAGACATTCATCATTTTGCTTGGTCCACTTTATTTGGTCACGTGTTAAAGATGACTTGGTAAAAGAGTTAAGTTTTGATAGCAGGCAATTTTTAAGTTTTGATTTTAGTTTATTAGCTTGGTAATGAAGAAAAATGTATAGGATAGTGATAATTTTTAAAGGGTATATTTTCAAACAATTTGTATAAGAAAAACTTGCATGTTTCACATAGTTCACCTTGCTGCAGGGTGTTACTGAATCTGAAATGATTACCAAAGACACACCAGACCTTTAACTTAAAGCCTTTTGCCAGTATATAATTGCACTGGCTGATATTGCATTTACACCTAATTCCATTGCCTGTCGTTGTTGTCATATTATTTTACTAATGTTTACATTTAATGTCACTTGTGACTATTTCATTGGATTAAAATGATGTGACCTCATGTGAATTAAACTTTATAGATTGACCTTAACTTTAAAGTTGTTAAATTTCATCAATTGATAAATTTTTATCAATCCCATATACTATATGTATATATATATATATATATATATATATAGATAGATAGATAGATAGATAGATAGATATGTGTGTGTGTGTGTGTGCGCTCATATGTATATGCGCAAAAAGTTGTGCACAAGCACTACCTACAGGAGTAAATGTCACATCCCAATAAGAATGAAGACAGCCAGATAGCAAATTGGTCACTTGAAAACTCAGTGGATGCATGGCTCAGCAGGTAACGCATCTGACTCTAATGTGGAAGACCTAGAGTCAATTCCTACGGAAGCGTATTGCATTCACAAAAAAAAATAATTTCGGCTCTGTTTTTCTGAATTAATGAGATAATTATCTCATAATTACGAGAAAAAATAAGTTTAAAAAAAAAATCGGCGCTGTTTTTCTGAGTTTATGAGATACTGTTTCCTGAAAAAAAAAAAAAAAAAGCTCTGTTTTTATGAGTTTACGAGATACTGTTTTCCGAAGAAAAAAAAAAAAAAGCTCTGTTTTTCTGAGTTTATGAGATACTGTTTTCCAAAAAAAAAAAAAAAGCTCTGTTTTTATGAGTTTGAGATACTGTTTCCTGAAAAAAAAAAAAAAAGCTCTGTTTTTATGAGTTTACGAGATACTGTTTTCCGAAAAAAAAAAAAAAAGCTCTGTTTTTATGAGTTTACGAGATACTGTTTTCCGGAAAAAAAAAGCTCTGTTTTTATGAGTTTACGAGATACTGTTTTCCGGGAAAAAAAAAAGCTCTGTTTTTATGAGTTTACGAGATACTGTTTTCTGAAAAAAAATAAAATGTGGCTGTGTTTCTCTGTCAGTGGGACAGTGGTCCCTGGTCCAGGCAGGAGCTCCTTCTATCTGTGCTGCTGAAAGCCTCTCGGGGGAGCGTGAAGTTGTTTCCGTTCTCGTAACCGGTTCCGATTACGGATCATGGAACTAGTTTCGTTCACAGAAATCAGAACCAAGCCCCGCTTCGTGCACGGATCAAGCCCTTCAAGCACACCGGCGCTCGGAGCCTGTAACCCGGCTTCCTGACAGGGCACGACCGCGGTGATGGGAGTTGGCATTAATGAAGTCAAATAAAATGACATTCACCAGCATTAAAGAAAATATACACAGCAGAAGAGTGCAAATGTGGATTCATTTATTTGTCAGACCTGATGGAAAGCATTAGTCAGAACTAGATCTATGGAGGAGCGGCTTGGTGTACCGGTTCGTCCCCCCTCCAATAACTTTCCATCAGGTCCAGGTGGACAGCTATCCGCTCCCCGGTGTGTAAGCCGGACTGGAGCGGGTGGATGGAGCAGCTCAACTCGACAGAACAGCGGCGCTCGGAGCCTGTAGCCCAGCTTCCTGACAGGACAGGACGCGGTGATGGGAGTTGGCATTAATGAAGTCAAATAAAATGACATTCACCATGATTAAAGAAAATATGCGTCTTGGTGTCCCGGTTCACCCCCCACCCCCGGACAGCTTTCCATCAGGTCCAGGTGGAAAGCTATGGGGGTGGGGGGTGAACCGGGGCACCAAGAGCTCCTCCACGGATCTAGTTCTGACTAATGCGTTCCATTAGGTCCGACAAATAAATGAATACACATTTGCACTCTTCTGCTGTGTATATTTTCTTTAATGCTGGTGAATGTCATTTTATTTGACTTCATTAATGCCAGGACCTGGAGTACGCTGCTGACACCATCCTGCTCAGCACATCCTACAGTCAGCTGACAGATGCTCTGGGCAGTTACAGTGAAGAGGCACAGAAGCTTGGCCTCCAAGTGAACTGGACAAAAACCAACCTCACGCATGTCGGTGATGGGCCAGATCCACCTCCCTTGCAGCTTAGTAATGACATTGTAGAACCTGTCAAGAGCTTTGTGTATCTGGGGTGATGACAGACAACGGGGACCTAAAACCAGAGGTTACCCGCAGAAGGGCCCTGGCAGCATCAGCTCTGCAGTCTCTCTGGAAACCACTGTGGCAGAACCAGACCATCTCACGCAGGACGAAGCTCTGGATCTACAACTCTGCCGTCCTCTCCATCCTGCTCTATGGCTCGGAAACATGGCCCTTAAACCAGACTCTGGCTGCCAGAATAGATGGCTTTGATAGCAGGGCTCTCAGAACCATCGAAAACATCAGGTGGACCCGGCGGGTTTCCAATCAGGTGCTTGGAGCCTGCACACGCCAGCCCAAAGCATCCAGCCTGGCCGCGCAACGTCGCCCCCGCTGGTTCGGTCATGTCCTCCGCCTCCCTCCTGACCATCCAACAAGAGCCATCCTTCAGTTTGACCCAAAGGCCGCAGACTGGAAACGACCACAAGGCAAGTCCCGCACCCGATGGCTCGACGTCATTGCAGGCGACCTCCAACAACATGGAGTTACCATGGAGGACGCAGAGCAGCTGGCACAAGACCACCAGCCATGGAAAACACTGGTTCACCTGGTCGGCCCAATGCACCGGGACAGGACACCCGCCCCATGGCAGGAGTCCTAGTAGTAGTGGTAGTCATTAATGCCAACTCCCATCACCGCGTCCTGTCCTGTCAGGAAGCCGGGCTACAGGCTCCGAGCGCCGGGGTTCTGTCGAGTTGAGCAGCTCCGTCCACCCGCTCCAGTCCGGCTTACACACCGGGGAGCGGATAGCTGTCCACCTGGACCTGATGGAAAGTTATTGGAGGGGGGACGAACCGGTACACCAAGCCGCTCCTCCATGGATCTAGTTCTGACTAATGCTTTCCATCAGGTCTGACAAATAAATGAATCCACATTTGCACTCTTCTGCTGTGTATATTTTCTTTAATGCTGGTGAATGTCATTTTATTTGACTTCATTAATGCCAACTCCCATCACCGCGGTCGTGCCCTGTCAGGAAGCCGGGTTCAGGCTCCGAGCGCCGGTGTGCTTGAAGGGCTTGATCCGTGCACGAAGCGGGGCTTGGTTCTGATTTCTGTGAACGAAACTAGTTCCATGATCCGTAATCGGAACCGGTTACGAGAACGGAAACAACTTCACGCTCCCCCGAGAGGCTTTCAGCAGCACAGATAGAAGGAGCTCCTGCCTGGACCAGGGACCACTGTCCCACTGACACAGAAACACAGCCACATTTTATTTTTTTTCAGAAAACAGTATCTCGTAAACTCATAAAAACAGAGCTTTTTTTTTTTTTTTTTCCGGAAAACAGTCTCTCGTAAACTCATAAAAACAGAGGTTTTTTTTTTTTTTTTTCCGGAAAACAGTATCTCGTAAACTCATAAAAACAGAGCTTTTTTTTTTTTTTTTTTCGGAAAACAGTATCTCGTAAACTCATAAAAACAGAATTTTTTTTTTTTTTTTTTTGGAAAACAGTATCTCGTAAAATCATAAAAACAGAGCTTTTTTTTTTTCAGGAAACAGTATCTCATAAACTCAGAAAAACAGAGCTTTTTTTTTTTTTTTTTCAGGAAACAGTATCTCATAAACTCAGAAAAACAGCGCCGATTTTTTTTTTAACTTATTTTTTCTCATAATTATGAGATAATTATCTCATTAATTCAGAAAAACAGAGCCGAAATTATTTTTTTTTTGTGAATGCAATACGCTTCCGTAAATTCCCAGTTCAAACGGGTATTTTTTTTTCTGCACTTTTTCAAACGGAAAGGTAAATCCGCCATTGGTATATACTTGTTGCAGTATCTGCTAAATGTATAAAAAGCAGGAGCTGGAGGGACTCTCTTAACTACAACTTGGCGAGGCTCACTGTTCTCACACACACTAAGCAGCAAGAACAACAGGCATTATTACTGTGGAGGCGCATTCTGTAGTGTCTCAGCCATTCCCCTGGCTCAGAAGTGAGAAAAATGCTAGAAATACACAGCGAGTGGAACTGTTTGTTTGCTTATGAAACAAGCACATTTGATATGTTTGTATTTTCACACGATGCACAGCTCTTCCTTAAGCTTCCATATAGTGCACTGAATCCAGTAGAATTTGTAGAGGATGACTGATCATTTTTACCGTCAGTTTACAGTCAAGCACATGTGCTGGGTTTCTCTAGCTAAGGGTATTAATGACTACTTACTCTAAATAAAACCCAATAAGGGGCTGCTATTATTAGAATGTAACTGCAGGTACAGCAGTTAATTCCAGATTCTCAGCTCTAGGGCTGAATACAAGACTTTGACACTTTGATGCCACCTGTTGAAGTGCTTAGATAATATTTAGCAAGATAAAATGTCTAATGTGATACCACAATTTCAGTACCAAAGGACAATGGTTCCGTAAACGCTTTCAGATTTAAAAAAAAAAAAAAAAGAGGTCGACCGATTATCGGCCAGGCCGATTATCAGCGCCGATATTTTGAAATGTGACGTATATTGGTATCGGCCTTTTTTTAAGCCAACGGGCCGATATTAAGAAGTCAATTTAAAACTGGGTTATTTTGGCTCAGATGCAGCTGCGCCCCTCTCTCTCTCTCTCTCTTTCTTTCTTTCTTTCTTTCTTTCTTTCTTGCTTTCTTTCTTGCTTTCTTTCTTGCTTTCTTTCTTTCTTTCTTTCCTGCACTATCCACCCCGCACCCTCTGATTGGTTGACGCGGAAGCTGTCTTCACACACACAGACTGGAACTGACTTGGGATGAGACTGTGTTCTACATACATTTTTCCCCATTACTAATACATAGTGTGCAGAGCGTTCAGAGCCAGATTGATGAACTAATTTTCTGGTAAAAGCTCATTAGACTTCACCTTAGTGTGCTTACCTGAAACAAGTGAACTGAGTTTTTTTATGCGCTCTCTCTTAATCACACACACATGATTTTCTGTCACACACTGTTTCCATCTCCATATTATCAGCAGTCTTCTTTTAACTAATTCTCAGACATGTCAGGAGGTAATATGTGTTAGCAGAGCTGCTGCTAATGTGTACTCTGCTCTGACGTTCTTCTGCTGCTCACTGAAACATTAGTAGTAGTTGTGAGATGTAGAGCACAGGGATGTTTAGTCCAGTTTCAGAAGAGTTTTCTGCGTTTACCTTTGACACATGTGTTTTCTCTCCGGAGCTTCTCACACGAGAAAACTTTCCCTCTCCGCGTTGTGTACCCCTTCTGCGTCGAAATCCAACACAGAAGGGGTACCCCCTGCGTCAAATAGTGCCGCTATGGGGCTCTGACCACATGCGTCGATTTCTGACTATTTGGGATGAGACTGTGTTGGTATGTAATGTAATAGTGTGTATCTGCGTTAAAGTCACATGAAGAACTCTATATTAGCCATATATATATATATATATATATATATATATAATAGCTATATATAGCTATTTATTTAAGCTTTTATTCAACTTTATAAGAGATGCTTCTGAGTCTAGGAAATCCATGCACTTCTGGAGCTATTATTTTCCATTTGTTTGATTAAATAAACATGCTTTAGGCATTTAAACAAAGTTCAGTTTTTGGATTATTCAAAATTTTTCACGCCAATTTTTACACTTTTACTGCAAATGAATATCGGCTCCAAACATCGGTTATCGGCCTCCTCTAACTACTAATAATCGGTATCAGCCCTGAAAAACCCATATTGGTCGATCTCTATTAAAAAATGTATTTGATGTTTCCCTGTGAACAGAGTTGGCAGAAGTGGGTCATGAATTACCATGTTTTACATCATTTTCCTCATGTGATGTATAAGGTTTTTTAAATATTTACATTTGTTTTATGTCTTTGTTTGTTCTTTTTTGTGTTTTTACATGTTTTGGTTTTGGATTTTTTTTTTTATCTTTGCATCTTGTTATATGTGCTTCTTGTTTTTTCTTTTAAATCTTGGTGCATCTTTTGTGTCATTCTGTCATCTAGGCTTTTTATGTTATACTTACTTATATGTTATTTGTGTTGTTAAATCTACCACTACCTACCACTTGTCTACATCTCACATGGCTCTGGTGTGGTCAATATTTAGAAGCTCTTCTAGAGAACATTCTACTCTTTTAATTAGAAAATTAAATTTTCTTATCAAATTTTCTTTTTATGCGTTTACTCTGACAGTTGGCAACCCAGTAAAAACAGTTCTGTAAGCCATTTTGTGTCCTGACCAAAAGTTTTGGAAAGGCAGCCTAAGGTATAATTTTCACCAGCAGTGTCTCCATAAAATATCAAACAAATTTGAGGCAAGGTTTTGAAAAAAGTTGCCAAGATGAAAATGTGCATCAGGTGTGTTGCCATAAACTGGTTAAGAGCAACTAAATTACACTGTGTCATGTTGTCAGAAAGTGGCAATATGAGCTATGTCAAAGTACAACATTGTTCATCGGGAATGATGCTGGGGATCAGCCAGCTGAAAAGCCCATGAGTGGTCTGTCTGACTGGCAGGATGCTCTCTGTTGGCAGTAGTAGGATTGGCATCCTCCTTTTGAGACTTCCTCTCAATATGTGAAAGAATAACAAACCTTTGGCTGTAATCATTCTTCAAAATGGCAAGATTTGACAAAGATACTCACCGTATTGTGTTGCTGATACCACCAAAACTGTTTTCCTCTCAATACTCTTGGAAATCGACAGTCACAGCATCCTGCGCTCAAGAATATAATTTGTTTTATGAACCAGCCAACTAGACAGATTTTTTTTACCCCAAGCCAGAAGGATAGTGGATGGTGTTGACATGTGAGACTAGGCAGGGAGGTAAATATTTGCTGTGCTAGAATTTATTTGAAAACCATTTAATTATTCACCTCAACTCCCTTTTGAGCAAAGCAAAAGCCACCTTATCCAGAAGTATAAGTTTTGACTATTTATGGAGAGGAAACCACACTGTTTAGAAACTTGCATCATGGCCAAGGTATCTGTATTGGCAGTGGTATTAAAAACCTCTGAACGACACTAGCCTACCAGCCCTACTAAGCTGACGGTTTTCTAATTTTTCTGATGTCCACTAAAGCATTAGATAGAGACTTGTAAAATACAGCAAACATAATAAGATAAATCAGTGGCATGATTAAAAACCGTTCCTCCACAATCAGCAGTACCTGAAACGTATCTCTTCTTTTCTTTATTACACTCTCTGATCACCTAAAACAAAGATTTCCCTTATGGTCAGAGGTGTAAACAAAACCACGAGCACAAACTGAAAATGACTCCTACAGATGCTTTTCATCTTGTTTTGTGCTGCCGTAGTGTAGCAGTCGAACTCGGTGTGAGTGAGCAGAAAATGAAATGCGATATTTTGCCCCCATGCTCTTAAATAGTGGGGTTTATGAGCTTGTGGCACTGATAGCCAATCACATTCTGAGAACTTTCACCTCGACTGAATGTGTCCAGACCTGCATGGCCATTGTCCAGCCACTCTCATGGCCTAGTTGGGGGATAACACTGCCTCTAGCTTTGGTCAAATGGGAGTACACACGCTAAAAAACACACTGACACATATTCAGGCAAGCATCTCCCACGGGGAAGAGGAGGAGCCATGGTGACGCCCTCAAAGGAACATGTGATACCACTAAACACTATAGGCGGTGTGGCTAATGAGCTCACACATACAGTACAGTACCTTGTACAGTTCCTCTGATTAGTATTCAAGAGAGGAGCTGTCTGAATGAACCAGTGAGTTATTGGACTACCAAGAGGCTGAAACATGCACAGACTCATGTAATAAATGGTACTTTCCATGTCATGTGATGACATTAGCAATAGTTGATGTCATTCTTGGTATTTTCCTTTCTGACACATGACTGGATGAGTGAATGTAAAGAAAGCTGGAGGAACTGTGGTGTGGAGATCTGTGTTTCAGCTGGCCGCTTTCAGAGCTTCACACCACTGTCAGTTACCTAAGAGTTACTATGGCATGACATGTAATCTATATTTACACATAACTTTTCATAAGCACAGGCTGGCGGCCTACCTGAGTAACAATTTGTGATCTGCTGAAGAGTGTTATGACCATTACCCTCTACTTCAAATCGGTGAAACATGCCTGTCCATGTGCAGCTGAGAGGCTTTGTCCACCTGAGTAAAGGGAGAGTTCATCAGTGTTGGAATAAAAAATATTGAGGTCAAAACATAAAATGTGCTGGTTGCACTGAAAGGGAACATCCTCATGTCATAGCTGCACAGTTATTTATGAGCTTAATGAGTTGTCTTTATCTAAATTTTGTATTACAGCAGAGCAATCTCAAGACAAACTACAAAGCCACACTAAAACAGGCAGTGCCTAAGCTTTACATTGTCATTTACAGTCTGAAATACCCCTGCAATGCCTTTGTCAAGAACTCAAAGTAATAAATACAATGATTCTTAATTAGAAAAAATCTCTTCTATCAAAAATAAATATGGTTTCATATATTTGTCACTATTTACAGACAGCATGGATTAAAACAAGCAAAGAAGCCCAGTTCTGGACAAAATGTTAACCCTCTGGACCATCATAGCTGCCGACTTTTTCCCCACTGGCTGGTTAATTTAGGTCGTTGTGGAGAGCCCTTTTACCCTAAACTCACTTGTTAATTACAATGACTTTCACATGAGTAGAGGAGGATGGTTAATCCATGGTTAGTACGGATGTAGATCAGAATTCTTTTTTTCCTTTGTAATTTAGCCTGTTTACATCTTGTATTGCTATTACACAGATGAACATCATCCATGTATTGTCCTAATAAAATAAAGTAAGAAAGAAATAAAGTGCAGAAGAAAGCACACTGACTATTAATGATTAAAAGATTATCCATGTGTACTTGACCTAATGGTACTGCCACTCTGTGACCTATTAATCATTTCCAGGGACAGCTAGAGAAAAGTGTAATGCTTAGTCTTTTCAGCATCGGTAATTTGTGACTTCACATCATGGCTGTTTTAGAGATGTCCTCCTTCCCAGTCCCTGGTTTGTGTTTTTACTAGCCCTGAGCATCTCGCCGTTATCTTTTCTGTGGAGAATACAATCTGTACCCCTAACAACTGGCTATTCTCATTGATAGACTGTGGTCAGCAGCAGTCTCTCTGCCACACATTAGCCAATTCTTAGCTATTTCATTATCTAAGTGGGTGGATTTGAGTCCGCACTCCCCCCTGCACTAAACCAGAGGCTAGATAGCCATTAGCCTCCTCAGTATCTGCAGCACATGCAGGCTTGTTGCCCAAGCTTGAAATATTTATTATACATAACTGAAAACACTGTTGGCAGAATGTACAACCCTGTTAACATAAAGGTCCAAATGCACATTTTGATTGAGGTGGCAAAGTACTATTTGTCAAACGGTGTCCTGGCTCTGTGGTGGAAACTAGACTATTGACTGAGTTGGTGTCATATTTCCCTACTGCTCCCATTCCTGCCGCAGACACCCAGGGGCTCGCATTGATTTTTTTTTCAAACCACAACTCTCTCGGACAACTTCAAGGCTCTCGATACCATAATGACATAATGGACATGTTGGCTGGGGCTTGTGACATTATAGGTATATTTCTGCAAAGCCTTTGACTCCCCCTGGGAATACTCAGTGTAATGCTACAAGGCACTCTGAGCTCCAGGAATAGACTGCTGTTAGCTCCGCTCTGTGACTGCGACTGGTAAAGACTGGAAGGCGAAGGGAGATAAGTATATTTGACAGTGTTATTTCATCAGTGTGCAGACAGTATGGCTGATAATGAGTCCTGTTGCACTGATCTGCTTAGAAGACAGTGGATGGGATTTGTGTTTCGTTTGTGAAGTCTACAGCTGTGTGTGCCAAAGTGTGGTGTGGTGGAGTAAAGATGTTTGTAAACACTGACTGTAAGTTACACCAATCTGATATGAATCATTCTCCTGCTACTTTGAGCTTGTTTTCTAGTTAGATCTTTGGAAGATAATGATTTCATTTAGACACACTGATTGAAATGACACAGTATGCATGAAGTAAAGTCAACTGAGGGCTGGTTACAGTTAGAGGATGTGGATTACTCACCACCTGGAGGATGGATGATGATCTTACAGCTCTATTGATCAGTGTCATCTGGTGTGACTCAACAGTGGGCATATCGGTTGCTTTTTCATTTGTGGTTAAGTGATAGACATTAGGTTAGGTTGGCTCAGCTCGGAATTTTATTTTTTAGTTTTATGCTTTGATTTAAGAATTTTATAAAATTAGACCTATTTTGAATAGGTGATATAGACAAAAGATTATATTGTGATTTAGAGATAGATAGATAGATAGATAGATAGATAGATAGATAGATAGATAGATAGATAGATAGATAGATAGATAGATAGATAGATAGATAGATAGATATTGTAACATTTTGACAGAACGGTGATATAATTTCTACACAGAAATATTTTTCTCTATCGGGTAAAAATGTCAGTCGTAGCTAAATAATGCAAGGTGTCAGGAAGCAGCAGTTTTTGGCCTATATATCAAATCAAGTTTGGAATTGTGGCTGGGCAACATGACAAAAAGATCATATGACATATCATATTTAGGTGGTTAGTGATCCATAACACATTGTTGAGTAGGGGTAGTGGGTCTGATCAAGCTTATGTACATCGCATAGTTAGTGCCCCCATGGGAGACCGGGGGGGGGTCACAGTGATTCACCATTGACATAACATGCAGCTTGGTATTGATACCTATACAGACAGGGGGAATAACATTATAACAGTGGAGGGGGGGATAATTCAAAGAGCAGGACAGACTTCTCCATCTATCTGTGTAAATCAGACTCACTGCATGTTGGAGTTCTGAAGCCCAACCGAGAGATTTCTAATATTTTTTTTTGTCATTATTTCTTCAGCAGTACCAAAACAACACAAACTGTATTCTACCACAAGTTGTGTAAAATGAAACACTTTAGGGCAGAAATTGTCACTAAATTATTACTACAAATTGGCTGAAATCACCTACCAACTTCTGCTATTAGTTTATACTGCATCCTCCTGTTTTCCTTTGATCTTTTTATTACATTACTTGAATCAAAGACCATTGCCTTGTGTAGGACAGGGTTAATATTTTTAGTACAGCACTATTTATCATTTTCTCTAAGTGAATGTAGAGTCTGGATAGGCTCACTTAAGAAGATTGGATATGGAGGTAATCAAAAGCCAGCGGGAGTCGGCTGAGCCATTTTTTCTACAGATTGAACTGGACCAATTCCAGCTACTGCAGTGTTTGTTTAAAGAACCTGTTTGTTTGAATAAACTCTAACAGTTTCCTTATCATGTTATTCTTGGGACCTTAGAGGGAAGGAAGGGGCGAGTCTTCACTATGGACAAATTTATTTCGAGAGACGTGACACAAATATTTAAGATTTTTTTTTTTCTATTTATGTCTTCTTTAGTTAGGCTTTTACCCATGTCTAGAGACCCAATCCCTTTAAACGCAGCATATGTATATAAATTACCATGTAATCACACATTAGACTTACAAATGACAAAGAATTTAAGTTTAGAGATTATGTATTTGTAGTAGGTTCTAAGTATTTGAGTGCCCTATCTTTAGTTAGAGGTGCATAAGCACATACAGTAACATATTTTAGGTGTAGGACCAGTCATACACCATCACTAGAGTCTTTATTTTTACACGTTTTAACTCCTATAATGTGATGGTGGGGGGCTTCTTTAGGGCTGCACAATCAGTCGGTTTTAAATCAGTCAGATTTTTTAATTAGGATGGTTTTTTAAAAAAGGAAATTGTCAAATTGATTTAATCTCTCTCGTACCTCTGGGCCATGCGCCTGCAGGCTACCGTAGGCTCCTCCTCCTATCTGTAAGAGCGGTCATTCACAGAAGTCCGTGTAATGACCATGGATCTTAAATCTTTGATGGGCCCGCAGTAGTGACACGAGTTTAAACCGTGGTTCATGCAGGGATCCCCCAGTTCAAATATAACTGCATGGGGATCACTTATTTTACATTGTCCCACACGGATCCATACCTTACCGTCTTCTTCCGATCCAGGTCACAGGGGCAGCAGTCTCAGGAGATTTGCCCAGGCAGCCCTCTCCTCAGCCACATCCACCTGCTCCGGGAGAATCCCGAGGCATTCCCAGGCCAGCCCAGAGATATAATCTCTCCAGCGTGTCCGGGGTCGGTCTCTTCCACGCACGGATCCCTCAATTTTAATATAACCACATGGGGATCACTCATATTATGTGGTCCATGCATGCATGACTGATGTTTGTCATTGACTTACATTGATGTAACTTCTGCTGATGCAGGCTGCTCTTGAAAACAGCATGCTGACTTCTATTGTCTTTTGTAGTTTTACCCAAAAATTGAAATCGAAAATTAAGATCTTAGAGGAAAAAATCTGGATTTTATTTTTGGCCAAAATAGTGCAGCCCTAGACTCCTTACATGAACTGTAAGGATCAAGTGAGCGGTGAGGGCCCGGCCATACCCTGTATGCTTGTGTGGTGTGTATGATAAACCTACACAATTACATGTTCTGAAAATGCCATGAAGCTGATGTCTAAGTATTGTTTTTCATGATCACACACCCCATATTATAAGATGACAACTGACTTACAGTGATTCCTTCCATTTCTTCTGACCCGGTAGTGGACACTGTTTCATTGCTTGTCTCTGTTTGTTGCTGCTGAAGCTGTGTGGAACTCCCATTCCCACAATATACTTGGTGACAAAATTTCCAAAAAGGCCCAAGTGACGTGTCAGTTTGGATTGTATACAAACGGACCACTTGTGATGGAGTCATCTTTGAAGTTGTTCACCATGAGGGAAGTGATTTATATGCATAAGCACAGATAGACTAATGGATTAGTGATGATTAGGATATCACTGGGGTTTTTACACATTTGAAGAAAATTTTGTGTTAGTCATACACTGCTTTAATAAATTATCTGTTTTCTGTTATCTGTTTGTTTAATATCTGTTTTGTTGCACTTGAAACTAACAATAGGTTTTACATTGTTTCTAGTTTGATACGTTTACTGTCTATAAAATACCAGCTGTGGTTGTTTTTTATATAACATTTTAAGATGAATTTGTTATAATTTCTTCAACTCTAGATTTCTGACTGAATGGCGTCTCAGGAGGGGGAGGAGCTTCCTCCAAAGGGAGGCCAATCAGATAGTCGTCTAAAGAGCAAGAAGCCACCTAGCCTGGTAATAGCCATCCCTCAACCTGAAGAAATGAAGGGACATGATCCAACAAAACAGGTGAGCAGCGTTCCTGACCTGACTATGACATGTCACCGCTTGAAGATGTGATGTCACAGTGACTAACCACCTCCTTTAAAAAATAAAAAAAATCCCTTTTGTTGAGCATTTCTCGTGGTTGTTTAGTTTTAGTAAAGCTAAATAAGATGTTGTGCAGGCTGCGCTCTTCATTTATACCAGATATATTTTATTAATAATAGAACAGCAATGAAATTATTTGCCATTTAAATTCTCTGGACCATGAATCTAATAAGTGAAATTCTTTGTTCATGATGCCACAACTGTCTCTGTTAAGTATTATGTAATCAAGCCTCATATCACAGTATCCTTTTGTTCAAATAAAGTGAGGAATCTTAAAAAACAAACAAACTCTGCAAGACTTTTAAAATAGTTTTTGTCACAATTTAGAAAGCTCCTAATAATGCAGGATCTAGCTACCGTATTTGTTTACTTGAAACTACAGATAATGTAGACGCCTTCTACTGACATAAGTCAGAGTGAGCATATATTAGCATAATATTTGTTTTCAAAAAGTTCAGAAGAGTTTAAATGTGTTGACTGTTAGCGTGGCCTCCCTCAATACCTCTTTGCATGCCATTTGCTGAGGCATGGAGGTATTCTGGACAGCTGTCTTGCACTTTTTGGGCATAAGGCCATACGTCTCCCCCTGTGGGCCTCATGCTTAGCACACAAACGATGGCAATTCACTTTCACAAAACCATAGGTTGGGTTTATTAGCACACACTGCATATAAACACTTCCTAAAGAGTAATTTAGTTGTAAAACATGCAAATTATCAACTCAAGCATGTTATTTAGCTGAACCTAGGGTCCGGAAATGCTGTTTTTATGTGTGTTTAATTACAGTGGCCTCATTTTCAAGGGGAGAGCAGCTGCATACAAGCAGAATACAGCACAGTATCCTACATTTGTTTAGCACTGATTTCAGTGTTTTCTTAGTGGTCATCACAAATTCACAAGATAGTTTCTCCAACTTCAGTAATTGCTGTGATTTAACTACATTGTACATCAACCTGACACACCATGTACCGGCTATTTTTTGAGTTGGAAGTGCATAAGTCCTAGGTGGAAATTACAATTTTTCCTGGGATAATATCTGAAGTAGCCCCTGTATCAACAGTCTGAACATATGTTTCACTTGGAGCCTCTCTTAGTCTCAGAATGTCAAGGCCATTAGCCCGACCAACTGCAGTCAATGCAGGTTACCATAATGAAACAGAGTAGTCACAGCACCCCATATGACAGAACACTATAAACAGAAAACACAAACATAATAATACCATCTACATGATCAGAGAATTAAATACAAAAGAGAACAGAGAAAATTGAATGACTTGTAGAAACACAGTTCATACAGAATGTTACAGTTGTGTACTGCATGTTAACCCTCAGGCACAAACAGGCACTGGCGCACAAAACTGTCTACTGATCTAAAATGTGTAAGAACCACTAGTCCTATCAATACATTGAAATACTTCAGGTAAAATGTCGTTTCTCAGCTTTCCATAATAATCACATATGATCCATTTGGATCTTCAGAAGCTCTTTAGTGGATGTGAAAAGACTGTCATGTTCTGTAATATTAAAACCAATGTAGTTTGACAAATAGCAAGGTTAATAGACACTTGTTTTTACAGTTCAGTTAATGATTTTGCAGAAAAACTAGATTTTATTTATTTTTCTCTACTGTGATATAACCTTTGAATTTACTCTGAGCTTTTATGAACATCTACATGATCAATGAATGAAACAGGAAAATACCTGATTTTCACAGAAAAAAATTATAATAAATGGGAATAAATCACTTGGGGAGCTTAAAATGTCAGAAAAAAATGATTTGGTAGTTGCCACGTAAGTATTTAAGGGCTAAATATGTGTTTATATACGTGAAAAAATTCTTGGGTGAATCTGTTACTGTACTTCATAAGAAAATCCTAACCTGACTTCTAAAATTCCCTCTTGTGTTCATCAACTTCATGTGTTATGTAAGACAAAAAATTTTATGAAGCAACAAATAAGTAATCTTATTCTTAATTTCTCTAGTAGGCTACTGATATAATTACCAATAATAATCACACAAATACTCAGGTCTGTACTAATTTACCCCCAGGCCCATTGAATACTGAATTTTGGTACCCATTCCCAGCTGCGGGTCAGGACAATCAAAAATTCCAATAATGGCATAACACGCATACAAATTGTAGTGAGAAAGTGGAAGCAAGAAGTCATTACTTAGGTTTTCACTCAGGTTACCCTGTAACAATAGTTCATGCCCAGTAACAGTGTCCCTTCCTGTGAGCAGCCACTACGGCCGTCCCTGAAAAAAAGTTGGAGCAGTCGGACACCAGCGTCTGTGTCAGAGAGCATCACAGGAGCTGGAGATGAAGGCAATTCAGTCGGGGAGAGAAGGGCAAAATTTGGAAGGCAAACGTCACTCTCACAAAGTATCCGGAGGTGAGACAGTTGTTGATCCTTCAATCACACTAACACTTAACTAGCAACATGCAGGTACAGGTACTTGTCTTTACCCAAATATTATACAAGAAATGCAACAGGTTATTCAAAGTTCAAATTCTCAGCATTTTATTCAAATAATATATTATGTTTTGTGGATTTATACAATTACATGTGCTTTTCTTTTCTCATTTGTAGGAACACAGCACAGTGGTTTGGCGTTGGAGAGGACTGTGAGACCAAACAGCAGGTATGGCACAGGAAGAGCCTGCGTCACTGCAGCCAGCGCTACGGCAAACTGAAGGCCCAATATAGAGAGCCTGAGACTGCCACCACCACCACCGACCAGAGCCTAGACTCACCAGCCACACACAGGATGCCCAAGGTGAAGCCTCGTCTTAATGTACTCACTTTTATCCCAACATTGATTCACATCCTGATATAGCTTTTATGTACCACCTTTAGATCCTGAACTGATTATTAAACAGAACAAACTAAACTGCTATAAAAATAGAAGTTGCGACATAACATAGTCATAGCAGTCCATTCTCACCCAATTTCAAAACCAGCCAACAGGTTATGTTTATCTGTATGATGTATAGTTGTGATATTGTAGTGCTTTAAGGAAAAAGTGAAAGGCATTTATTAAAAGAGTAGGATGTGGAGGTTGTGAGGAGACAGAAAAATGTGCCAGTTTAATAATGTGTTGTATAGTGTCAGACACTGAGCATCTGGGACCAAATGATTCATGATGGTTTTTGTCAGACTGTGTCAGTTTGTTCTGCTCAGCGACTCATCATCCTGTATTTTGTTGTGAATGGTCTTTGTTTTTGACTTATTTTATCACCAAAGGCGTTTTCACAACTGTATTTTTTTTATTTTTTTATTTTACTTTGCCGTTTTCAGTTGTTAAAACACAAAAACGAAGGCTCAGGTGCGTGTAATAACTAATTGATTAATAAACTAGCCAGTCCTTAGTTAAGGAAAGAGGGGAGGAGAACAGTTATTGGTATACAGATATAATCCTTAGTCCAATCTGACTTCCTCCAAGTATGCGAGAAATGGAGTACAAGCACTTGAACTAGTGTTGAGAGCAGAGTTTTTCCATCTGTATCACTGACAACATATCATTGACCCACATTTGAAAAGAAGGAGGATTTGGAGACTTCCATTCTTTTAATATGAGGTTCCAGTGGACGCTGTAGTGTTGCAGGTATATTCCCGACAGTCTGAGAACAGCCAAAAAAAGCAATTCTTGGTTCAGGCTGAAGAGGCCTTTTATAGGCCCTGGAGAATCAGTCAAATATTTTAGACCAGAAATCTGTCAATGAGGAACAGAACCAAAAGGCAAGGTACCCTCCAACATTTTACACTTGTCACACACTGGTTAGACTGAGGGATAAATCTTGTTCAGCCTGACTTTGGGGTAGTGGAGGCGGTGGACAGTCTTGAATTGAATCAACTGATGCCTAGTGTTGATAGAACAGGAGTGAATCTTGGACAAACACTTGTCCCACATAGATTCAGTTAATTCAATGCCTATCTCTTCTTTCCAAATATCTCTTATTTTCTGCTTCATCATACTCATCAAACAGATGTACAAATTTTGAGATGAGACGTCTGGAGGAAGAAGGGCTTTTCAGCACATTATAGATCTCATGCTCCATAGGAAGATTTTTGTAACTTGAAATTTTTGATACAATGTAATGTCCGACCTGTAAATACTGAAAAAGTGAGAGTTGGACAGGTTGTGTTGTCTCTTTAGTTGACTGAACGTTGCAAATTTACCATCAATGTACAAGTTCTTTTCACAACTGAATCTTAAAGTGCACAAAGGTTTATGTTTTTGTTACATCACGTATAACTGAACTGGGTAGTTTTCATTTTACATTGCAAATTTGTGAGTACACTAAAGAACTTAGCATTACATATAGTTACTATGTCTTAGATTACATCTCCCATTACTTATTTTGACTTCTAGACAAACACCTGCAATTTCGGTGTTTTTTATTTCATTGTATTAAATAATCAAACAGCCAGACAAATTGATGTGAAAACACCTTCTCTCTTCTTACTTTCCATGTAAGAATGTTATGTCATGTGTTGAGTCTGTTTGCATTCTGTTTTTTGCTAGATTGTGGATCCTCTTGCACGTGGAAGAGCCTTCCGAATGACTGACGAGGTCGACAGTCGCTCCCCCAGGACGCCGGGCCAGGTTGGCCCTGTCACACCAGGAGTCACCTCGCTGTCCTCCTTCACCAGCCAGCGGTCCGGCTACAGCCGCTTCCCCCGGCGTAAGAGGGAATCTGTTGCCCGCATGAGCATCCGAGCTGCATCCAACCTGCTGAGGGTGGGTAGGGGGAAACCTCTGGAATGATCTGACCTTTCCTGATAGAATTATCCCAGTGCACAAAACAGAGGATGCCACATTTGGTTAAACTTACACTGATAGCCAAAAGTTTCCTCATTGTTTGTAATAATATACTATGTTCACCAGTGCAATTTTGTTCAAATATTTGATTTTGTAAGTACTAAAGAAAAGTTAGGACATCTGTGGGAAATTGTTTGTATAAACTTTCAAGGATTCTTTTGCTTCTATTAGAAAATTTGCACTAATAAAGCTAGAAATTAACAAGTTACTTGTTCCCTTAAAAGCCTTTTGATTTAAAAGAAATTTATGTAGATTTTCTCTCGTAAATATCTGTGTAAAAGTAGTGTTAGAAGTGTTTGTGCACTCTGTCATGCATTATAAGGACAATATTTCACTGCTTAAAGTAGGGAATTGCTATAATAAAGGCAAGAAAAAGATAATATTCCCAAGCAATAAAAATTAACAGCCTATTTTAACCTTAAAGGTGTAGGCCTATATTTTAGAGAAAAAGGATGCATTCTAAACAGTCTCTATTATTACCACGCTTCAACTACAATTTCACAGCGGAGATGCCCTCAGATTCAGATTATATGATTTTACTCAAATGATCTGTCCTCTGCCCTAAAATCTGCTGGTCATTATTGTTTTTCTACATCGTACAATTAATTTTTAGTACACAGTTTATACCTCTGCTCAGTTTTGCATTTGGGAGTATACAGCACCTTTTATCATTTTTAATACCTAGTTGATGGCTATCAATGCATGTGTGTTATTTCAGGGTCATGGTGGCTTGGCGGGCTCACAGGCAGGTCGCAGTTTTCCCCGGAGGAGCTTTGTCAGGCCCAGCTGGATGGACGAGGACACTGTGGACTCTGCAGACATGTCAGAGTCGCTCTTCTTCAGCAAGGTGTGTAGGTGCACTCTGTCAGTACAGTAATAAAACTACTGATGATGATAACCTGGCTATTGCCACTATATGGTTCTGACGTTACTTTTTATTTCTTTCAGCATTCATTGTTCCATTGTTTTCCTTCTTCTTGTATCAGCAAACAGCCTTTCCTCACACCTTTCAGCATATTTACTATTTGTTATTAAAAGCTTTTAGAGCCACTTTAGCGGCTGTGCTTTTGTATTCACTTTTATTCTGCTTCTTTTATCACATCCTACTAGCAAGAACCAATTTTCTCCCTTATATTTTCCAGTGATAATTTCTAAATGTCCCCTCATTGTACCATTGTTTCCTACAAACAGTAACCCTAACCCTAACTAAATAATTTATCCAGAATTTAGAGTATCTTTGAGCTTGGAAATATGTCTAAATTAATTTGACTAATTTCTCACTCATTACTTCTCTTCCCTGTTTTTCTTTTTACTTCTGCTGCATAGGTTGATGCTCACGATGAACTGACGTCTATGGCCGATGATGTATTTGAATCCCCTCCCATTTCAGCCTCCTTTGGTCCCACTGAGCCAGCTGACCTGAGGTTTCAGGGCCTGTGAGTAAAAATGCAACCAAAAATATTACCCGTAAACATATAAAGAAAGAAACCTGTCACTGCTTCCATAGATTTCCAAAACACTATGTCAGGTGTTAATCAGGGTTTCATCAAAACTCAGTGAATGTAGATGATACAAGCTGATCTAATAAGTCCTACTGGTATCTTTGCCATCTTGGCCTAATTTTTTTTTTTTCATTTTCTGTGATTCTTACTCCTTTTGCCCAATTTCAGCAAAGACATGTCTCGAACACCCAAAACACCAACAGCTGTCCATGAGAAGAGTTTCCCTCGTCGGGGTCGTCGCATTGCCTCCCAAGTAAAGCACTTTGCCTTTGACAAACATAAGCGCCAGTATGGTATGGGCGTCGTGGGGAAATGGCTGAACCGGCACTATCGACGCAGCCTTAGCAGCAATGTCCAGAAACAGCTGGAAGACTTCCACAGCCACAGGTCAGGAACAGTGAACTGACAGCTACGGTCAATTTAAGAGGGATGTTTTTGGAGCAAAATCAAGGAAAATCAGGCTGGAGTAACATCTAGGCCAGTAAATGGAATAATTTTCCCCAGGCTTGAGTGTTGTGCTAGTATGTGTCGCTGCTTTTCTCTTTCTCCACATTTCAGGCATGCTTTCTACTTGGACTTCACTGATGTTGTCTACTTTGTCTTTAGGCCCTACTTTACCTACTGGATTACATTTGTCCATATAGTGATCACTTTGCTGGCCTGTTGTACATATGGTTTTGCCCCTGTGGGGTTTGCACAACACTCTCAATCTCAACTGGTGAGTTAAGTTTTACACACATGTATATGTATAGTAATATATCTACTCATGTAGATATATTCTTTATCAATCTTTAAACATTCAAGCTAATATTTGCTAAACATGTTTTAAAAATTAAACATTCATTCATTTATACTTATTGTTGCACAGATAAAACTAGATCATCTTATTTTCTGCCTATTTATTAATTAATATAGTTTTTTCCTGAATACTATTTAAAGAATTCAATATTTAAGTCAACTTTAAAGTTGTTGTATATTTCCTTTTGCTTGAGAACACAACAAACATGCTGTAGACATTTTGAAATCCATTCTGATGCAATTCCATCTGTGTTTATCTGTCGCCCTCTGTAGGTTCTAAAGAATAAAGGCATTTATGAGAGCGTCAAGTATATTCAACAAGAGAACTTCTGGATTGGTCCCAGTTCTGTGAGTGTCATACTGGCCTCAGTAAAAGTTTGATTAAAAAGTTTTACATGATTTAAAAATTAAATTTAAAAAAAAAAAACAGAACCATTTTCTGTTGTTTTGTTTTTTTTGTTTTGTTTTGTTTTGTTTTTTTGCATCATCGTCATCTTCAGAGATAGGTTCTAACATTAGATGTTTTTTGTGATCATCAGCCTAAAATGCCTCTTTTCAAAATGTTTTTTCTACACATTCACTTTCTGGTGTAAAAGTGGCAGCTCATCTACTGTGGTTACGTGCTTGTCCCTAAGTAACATTCCACAGTCCACCGCACATTTTCAACTTCCTGTTTCCCCACAAAGCTATTTTGGTATTTCCTGAACCAGGGACATTAATTTGTCACCCATGGGTGGTTATCTTAACTGTAATTTCAGGAGGACTTGATCCATCTAGGGGCCAAATTCTCTCCATGCATCCGCCAGGACAAACAGATAGTTGACTTGATCCAGAGGGCCAAGGATCTGGAGAAGGAATCAGGCTGCTGCGTACAGAATGACAACTCTGGATGTGTGCAGACCCTCCACTCCGACTGCTCTGTACGTAGTTTATTCTGTGTCTTACTGCTTGCAAATTGGCTTTTCAAAGAATACTGTGCAGACTGGAAATGGTAAACACATGCTGGCGCATGTATATGTCTTCTATAACTACGTAAATACCCACAGAGTAGATATTCTTTACACACTTAAGGATATTACATACTCATATACATAGACATTTGCAGAACTCCTGGGAAGTTCTCCAGTTTTCCATGTCCACTTCAAATTTCTGACCAATCACAACAGTTGGCAGATAGGACACCACACAGGAAAAAAGTTCTACCTAGATGATGTGTTGAGAACCTGTGAGAAGTCCCAAACCAGGTATGTGAGGAAAAAATGACATCATTCTTTTCTCACAACTTGGGAAAGAGAACAAGTTTATCTGTTCTTGTGGAGTATGTAATAACCCTTACTCAAAGATGAATTGCATTGTCTGTACAACCGTTTTTGAGCATTATAAACACTTAAATCCTTGTATTATGCAGTGCATAACTAATAATAAAGAAGTTTTACTCTTCTAATAACTGATAGACATGATTAATACTGCTGTGTTCAACTGTCACACTAATTTAATATTGATTATACAGGAGACCCTTGCCACCTTTATTAAATGGAATAATGAGCCTGTGGACATCAGCAGGTCTTCGGGTTCTGTGTGTCACCAGGATCCCAGGTGAGGATGTTTATATGAATACAGAGGCACATGACATGTAAATCAGCTCCATCAAGACAAAAACTACACTCATTGTTGGGAATTTAAAAGTAAATGTCTACTTTGGTGTCTTTCTGATTTTTCTTACATTTTGTGACCAGGGTGTGTGAAGAACCTGCCTCTGCAGAACCTCATGTGTGGGTGGATGACATCACCCAATGGCCAGTACGTGGAAGTTACTCCTGGTCCTTTCAGTTATTATATACATTGTCCATGTGCTCATATATATCATTTTGAAAATATCACTTAAAAATCTTTCTACACTGGTAGACTAACACTCAATTAAAAGACTTTTCTGAAAGGAGTATAATATAGAAACTGTAAAAGCAGAATCAACTATTTTTTCATTTTACAACATGTGTGTTGAGCTAATAGCAAATGTAGAAGCAACATTATTTAGCATGCTCTTATTTTAAAGTATCACATTTACTGCTCACAGTATGGCACACACAGTTTTGTATGAATTCTATCCAAAGAGGCAGTCACAATACTGTTGCTTTTATTTCATCCAGGTGTGCACATATCCCAAGAGTTGGAATCACACAGGGTACAGACACATGGACTGCAAAATCAAGGGACGACCATGCTGCATAGGAACTAAGGGCAGGTGAGAAATTAATAGATTTTGTGATATGTTTTGTTTCCTGGCAAACAGACTTGCAGACACCGGAGCATTCATCTGTTTGAAAAACATCCATTGCTAAATCATCTAGAAGTGAGTGAAACTCTGTTTTTCTTGTCCCTCCTGTAGATGTGAGATTGCAACCAGAGAGTATTGTTCTTTCATGCATGGTTACTTCCATGAAGATGCCACACTCTGCTCACAGGTAGTGTTTGTGTGTGCATGCCTATGTATGTGCCTCAGTGTCTTTGGGTTGTCGGTGTATTTCTGAACTGCTGTCTCTGTGCAGGTTCACTGTCTGGATGATGTGTGTGGCTTGCTCCCCTTCCTCAACCCTGACATCCCAGATCAGTTCTACCGTCTCTGGCTCTCTCTCTTCCTCCATGCTGGGTATGTGCTGGATCCTGCAACAACATCTAAAGACCTAGTTACCTTCAGTGTACAGTAACAGGGGGCATTTAACTCCCTTTGTTTGTTTTTTTGGATTGTTTATTGTGTGATATTGTCATTATTTCTAACTTAGCTGCTGTAGCTGACTGTGCCCTTTCAATATAAACGTCATTATTTAAAGTCTCTCGAAACCTAAATCCACAATAGCCTTTTGAATATGTAATTTGGGGTCATTATTATATTCATTACATTTGTAACGGATCAAGATAGTCATTAATAACTGAGCAATTAATTTAGATTGGTTATAACTAACATATACAGTTGTTTTTAAAGTAACAATATTTAAGATTTCTGTTTTGTTCTCTTTGGCTACCCCTACTGGTGATAAGTGAGAATTACAGTTTTGCTGTTGAGCAGCTCTTCATACAGACCACGCCTTAGTCATTACACTGACTCACATAGAGTTAGATTTTATCTGTGGTGGTGTGTCTTTTGTGTTTGATTTATCCTTTTTCATGTATGATGCAGTGTGTCCCATAGAACCAGATCTATTTCTGTTGTATTTCATCTACAGTGGCTGCTCTTGACTCATAATATTGCCCGTTGAATCGGGGGGTGAGAGTAATGGTAACATTTCTTTTTCCCAACTGAATACAGTTGCATCTAATACCTGCAGCACTCTCATGAAAGGTTGTCCTCTCTGCTGCAGGCCCAGACAGATCAATTATTTAAGTCGCATGACCCAGTGCCCCTGTGTGATTAAACATTTGGTCCACCAACATTTAACAACATAGCCAAAGTATATTTAAGTTGTACTCTCAATGAACTAGATGTTCTTCATTAGCTGTCAATACTTTTAAGGCAGTAGAGCCTATGTGTGTTAAACACTGGGACACACTGTCTCTTACCTCTGTGTGTGTGTTCAGGCCTGATGCTGACAGGTCACTGGCTACTATGGTGATGGAACACATATGTTAATTGTTTAACTTGTTAATATACATCACAGTGTTGGTCTAATGGTCTAAACAGCAGAATGAGCTGCTTTTTGGATTTGAGTTTGTATTATGTTTTAATTTTTGTTTGTTTTTCCCTTCAGATTTTTGTGGATGCTTAATGAGACTTTGACATCATATATGTGTTTTTACTATTTCAAGCAAGAGTAAAATTTTTCTCATTGTGGAAGGCTTTGAGATACGTTATTTATTCATATTTTTTTGTATTCATTTCATTTGTTGTGTTTCTGTCCAATATGGTCCTTTTATCTGGTTTGTCTACATTAGTCAAACACTGTAACATTGTTAGAAGTGTTTGGATTTTTATTTTCATTACAGATGTAGCAACTGCAAAAGTAACACTTTATAACTGATCAGTTGCACTGAGATAGTTCTTAACATTCTGTACCAAATTAAGTCTGATATCCTGAGGGAGTAAGCTGTTTTAAACAAATGATTACCGAGTGTTTTTGCCCCGTCAACACTAATGAATGATTTCTAAATCAGGCTCCGGTGCCCGTGAGCTGTTCACTCGCATAAATACTGTAATACTTCAAGCTAATACGAGGCACATGGGAAATACCTTTAAAACAAGAAAATAAAGAGATTCAGGGAGGTTTATAAAACAGTGCAGATGTTTGCAGTATGCATATGTGCATGGATGAAATGCATATTGGACATAATGTGAAAATGGCGCTCAGATGTGTCATTGGTGGACTATGGTATCTGTGTGCAGGCTGCTGCACTGTGCGGTGTCTGTGGTGTTCCAGATGACTATACTTAGAGACCTGGAGAAGTTGGCAGGCTGGGCTCGCATCTCCATCATCTACA
This sequence comes from Sphaeramia orbicularis, assembly GCF_902148855.1. Classification (NCBI taxonomy): domain Eukaryota; kingdom Metazoa; phylum Chordata; class Actinopteri; order Kurtiformes; family Apogonidae; genus Sphaeramia; species Sphaeramia orbicularis. The sequence continues at coordinate 36,058,147 of NC_043957.1, forward strand.
TCCTCAGTGGAATCACCGGAAACCTTGCCTCTGCCCTTTTCCTGCCCTACAGAGCAGAGGTACGTCCTTCACATAGATGCAGTTGTGCAAGCAAAATGAAGTCAACACTCGTGGACCATGTAGTGTCAGCATTAAAATGAAAAAAAAAAATTAAATCATTTTTCAAAAATTTATCATTCTTTATTTGCAAGAGAAAGTGGCTTTTGACACTTCAGGGTGGAGACGAAAATGAAATGAACTGTATTGAAATGTTTGCGTGTATCCATGTTTGCTGATGCTCACGTGCTATACCAGTCATGCATTCAAGCTACAAGCAGAATGCACATGTACATCAGCTACTTACATGCAAACATGTACATGACCCTTATTTTCACGTGACTAGTATTAACGGGATCTCAGATGATTTTGCACATGTTTGTGTTTCATGACGTACATTTGCATGGAAGAAGCAAAATGTGTGTTTTCCTCAAATTTCCCCTGGATAATGTCAAAGCTCTAATTATGAAAACATGACTGGAACACGTTCCGTACTGTAAGCACTGCAGTATTCATCCCATCATCCTTTATGGATTGGACTTTACTCTTGCTAAGAACGGGTGGGTGATACTGTAAAGCAATATGAGTCTTTTTCATATCGCCGAAGCAGCATCCATAGGTCTGAGCTGGGAAAACAGCAGAAAAAAGAAACGGGCAAACAAACTAAAATAAATCACTGACAATTTGCCCAGAACTACTAACCTGACATAACCTCTGTGTTTGGTGAAATATTTTTGGTACTTAGTAGTGGAATATTTACTTTAAGGTATCGACCTGGCAGATTTGTGTTTGCAGATACCCTGCATAGACAGAGATCATTTCAGGAAAGACTGGACTTTTTTTTTTTTTTTTTTATTAAATGTTTTTTTTTTTTTAGATGATTTATTATATGAGTATATCATGGGTATTTAAAGCCTGATAATTGACCTTAAATTTGTTAGGATTATTTCAATACATCATCACTGCATGTTGACTTGCGTAAGAAACTGAATGATATAGATGTAGAAAATAAAAGATAAATTTGTGATGAAGGCTCTGAAGGAATATAGCTTTGATAACAGTGGTGTTCACTTTAGGTGTTTTATGTCGACCTCATCTTGTCTTTTCACCTGCGGCACAGTGTCACGTCTTATTTAGAAATAGTTACTAAAGTTAATCCACTCAGTAGTGTCCTGTTGTATCTGCTGATGGAAAGTTGAAGCAATCCTCTTGGTACACAAGATTAAGACTGCAGTGTGTGTGTGAGTGAGCGAGCGAGCGAGAGGGGGAGAGAGAGAGAGAGGAGGACTGACTGCTGAGTCAACTGTGGCACTGTTCTATCTGAGCGGGAATGTCTGTTCACATGCAGTCCCTGTCCCAGCCCAGGATTTATTTTATTCTCTTTAAAAGTGACTCATGTTAAACACCTGTTCTGATCAGGTTTTGTCACATAACGTTCAGAAGGATATGACTGTAGGCAAAATATGAATGTAGCTCGGCCCGCCATAGTAATTAAATAACCACCTTATTACATGTAGGAGCACGTATTTTTTTATGATCATGGTATTGTCTCCATTCACCTATATGAAAACAGCTGGACAAAGTTGACACAAATGCCATATTGCCAGTATTTCCACATCATTTGACAGAGACCATCAGATTTGACCAATATTCTTAACAGCAACATCCTGCTCCATCTTCTCATCGCAAGAGAAAATGTGTTTTCTTTCTCAAAAAAACAACATCCTGGCCTGTGGGAGTTACTCGGTGTGGGAAAACGGCGCAGCCTGGATTACCTACTTTTTACTGGCACTCCTGTTCTCCGCAGTGTGTGTCTCTAAAGCCCACTTTTCCCTTTAAGAGATTAGCCTAATGCCATTGTGTGAGTTAACAAAGGCCACTGCCACAGTACTTGGTGAATGGGATTACATGTTTTCTTTTAAACAAAGACAATTGTTGCATTGCCAGACTGGTCTGGAGATGCTTCTGGTCTGCACACCTTTGTAGACACAAAAGGCTCCTCTTTCATCTAGTGAACAATCATAGAGGATGGCATCAGCACTGACAGATGCATGTAAAAGCATAGGTCATTCATGTAGTCTTTTGGCCATCATTGATGTCATCAAGACATCTGTCATTGTCCACGTAAGCTCAACCTATCTGATATTCATGTGTTGACATAACGAGGCTAACGTAGCGTGACGCGTGAGACAGAAATCCCACCGCCTGGTTCCCCTAAGCACTTACCAACCCACAGCTTTTCACACACCAGGAATAACCAGAGGAAACTCATGCAAGGCACAACGTAGGGCGGTCAAGCCAATTAAAGAGGCAGTTAAAGTGGATTAACCTTTAACTGCTGAGCTAAGGAGACCCTATGACTTCAGCATAAATGACTCAAACATCAGCTGTGACTGGAAAACATACGTCTTTAAAGTAAAACGGGTGAAAACAACTGTGGAAAAATACAAATCTGCTGTCAGCTGAGAAACAAACAAGTTAGTTACATTTATTGATCTTTAAAGTAAACCACACTTTTCCCTATGTGTTCTTTCTTAAATAATGTCAGGGGATCAAGTCTTAATGATTAAATCGTCCCCAGTATTTTTGACTTTTGTAAAGTTTAATTATTTACACATCGCTGTCAGTTTTTTCCCAAACATGGAGAACGACCAATGTTGAAAGTTAAACAGTGTGGTTGAGTATTTGCGTACACATGACTGATATTATAATTTCAAGCCAATAGTGAGGAATGGTAGCGCGTGTTACAAACGTGTCAGCCTGCGTGCCTGGAGTGTGTGGGAGGTGTGCTGTGCCGCACTCTTTTTCTGTTCGTCTTCACAGATTAGCCATCTGCGTCTGACCAGACCAAGCCTCCAAACTCAGCCCTGACGTCACTCTAATCAGCTCACCTTTACTGCCTGACCCAGGGCTCGTAGTTCCTCCACTGAGGCACATTAGATAGATAGATAGATAGATAGATAGATAGATAGATAGATAGATAGATAGATAGATAGATAGATAGATAGATAGATAGATAGATAGATAGATAGATAGATAGATAGATAGATAGATAGATAGATAGATAGATAGATAGATAGTCTGTTCCACGTAAAAACAGAAATTTCTCTTTTGTCACGGCTGTTTGAAAAAGTTTAAAAACACCCCAGCACGTCAAAAACACAGCACAACAGATAAAAACAAGTAAACATAGTAAATAAGTAAAAACACAGTGCAGTCTATTTTGTATTGTTAAGAGCAGCTATTGAAGAGGGGATGAAAGATTTTTTTGTAGATGTTTTTCCTGGCCAGTGAGGTTCTGTAGTGTCTGCCTGATAGCAGGAGTGGTGGAGTGGATGGGAGGGGTCCTCAGTGATGAGAGTGATTTTCCTCATCACTGAGCATCTGTATAGTTGGCACAGAGGGGATTGGGCTGTTTGAGTAATTTTACTGGCCTGATTTACTATTTGAGATAGTTTTTGAACGACAGCAGGCAGCAAGACCCAGAAAACCCTCCCTGCAATAGGTTGTTTTCTTGAAATAATCGCAAAGCATTGTATGTCATTTTAGTCTGTTTTTAGTAGGTTTTGCCCTGTTTCCTCAGGTGGAATATTATTTACATCACCATCTAATTAAAATCAAGAATGTTTTCATGTTTCTTCGCCCTAAACTTTGAGTTTCACTGTGAAGAATGATTTCTGCTGAAGGCATTGAGTTTTTCTTGGCTAAAATTCATGTTTTATGAGGGTTTGTAACATCACACATACATCTGAGCCAACTGTGATCTACCACGTAACTTTTAAGTGCAATATGGAAACTCATTACTGTCGCTTCACAAAAGATGGAAAACATAATTTCATGAGGGTAAGACCCAAGACTTACAAACTGAATTAGTCAATGAGGGAGATGAGATGATTTTTTTTATTTGTCCCACACTAGGAAAATTTACAGTATTACAGCAGCAAAGGGTAAAAAAGTTAAAAAGGATTAGAAATAGAAGGTGAGAGGAGGAAAATAGAACAGATAGTAATGGAACATAAGAGCAATGTAAGTCTAAGGGAATTCAGACATTAACACTTGGGGGGGGTCCATTAAAAAGAGTTTACAGGCTAAATGCAACAAATACAGTGCAGTAGTATAAGTAAATTGTAGGCAATAAGAGACCTATTGCATGTGGGAAGACATTGTGAACAAGTGAATGGAATGATTTGCTGATACTGCTCTGGGGAGTTTTATGGGGGTGGTCTATTGGGTCCACTGACTGTTAATCAAACAGCAGCAGGAAGAGACGAGCTGTGGAAACATTCGTTCACACTGTGGGTGCCACAGTCTGCCGCTGAATGAGCCACTCAGTGTTGTTAAAGTGGCCTGTATGGGGTGGGAGCTGTCCTCCTTCAGGTCTTCGAGGGTCTTCTTGTCTGCTGTTGAAATGCTGTTGTTGCTGTTCAGCGGAGATGACCGATGCCACGACAGTCATAAAAAGTTTTCAGGAGGGCCCTCTGTGCTCCGAGGGACTTAAGGCTCCTCAGTAGATGGATTCTGTTTTTTTCTGTGTCAGACACAAATTATTCTTTAAAGGGTACCAGTACTGGTCATGCTTATGATGTTATTTGTGCTTTGTGTATTACTTATAAGTAAAAGAGGCACAAATTCAGTAAAACATTGCCATAAATGCACCATACATTGTCAGTCGAAGGTGACGTACCATCGTTGGTTCCAGGTGATCGAATGCAAGTTAACAAGCAGCAGTCAGTAAGCAAAATTGAGTGGAAAACACGTGTTCAAGAAGCAAACTATAACTAGCAATTTTGAGGAAATGGGTTTAAATGGCTACCTATTTGATTCAGTAATGTGTCACCTTAAACCACTGTCTGCTACACAGGGTCAATGACCAGTCCATCGCAGCCCAGGTAATCAGACAGAACAATGACTCGGCATCACTACCGGTGCTGGAAGAGCCTGTGAAGGAGGCAACATGTCAAACTGATGAAACGGTGACTTGGTACTCGCGCAAACTTGACAAAGGGCTATGACGAAAGTTACCTGACGGAGCCGCTAGTATTACGTGTGATCTTTTGAAATGGCTAGCAATGAAAATTCGCTACAGTTACCCTTTAAAGCAGGGTATTTTTATTGACCTTATACTGACAACTCTTTTACAGATAGTTATAGATATGAACATGAAGCCCAATGAAGAATAAACCTAATTAGCATTAGCTTAGCTTGTTAGCATGTTTATGAAGGTTTCCCACTGTAGGAACCAACAGTAATTGCTACCTTTTTTGGGTTGGAGCCCTTAAGTACCTGCTTTTCATTTCCAAAATAGTTTTGATGAAATCAGCCACCCTGCTCATGCTTAAAGGAGTCATACTTTGCTAAATCCACTTTTATTTGTTTTTTGGTACATTTAGTTGTGTATTTGGGGACCCTAATAGTTCAAAGATTTTGAATTTGAACCCTCCAGGTGCTGCAAAGCTTTCATTTTATTGATTTTGGCAAAAATTGAGTGTATGTCTACAACCTGTTTTAATTCCTTCGTAATTTGTTGCATCTGTAACTAGTTACATCACAACATTTGCGCATATAAGGTCAAGACTTCCAATGAACATTTTGCCACGTACGGAGAAATGGGACAGAGCAGCACAGTCAACAGCCTGGAGGGGGTGGGGTGTGAAGTGGCCCATTTGCATTTGAAGGGCTGACGGGATGAAGATGGACCTGTGGAGTTGAATTAATGAAGAATTCAGACCCAAGCATAGCATTTACAGTTTATGTAGTCCACAGGGAAATGTTTTAAAATGCATAATTCCATTTAAAAAAAAGCAAAATATGACCCCTTTAAATAGCCCAAACCGGGTCAATAAAGTAAAGGTGTGAGTTGGAGGAATGAATTCTGTCAATCTTTTAGCATGTCCTCAACTGGTTGATCAGAATTTGGGTTCTATGGTTGCCCAAAAAGGTTTGATCCACTTGCACCAATGATTCTGAGGTTGTTAATTCACCAGTAAATTCAGCAATCTGAGGTCCAAAAAAATTCTGGCTTTCGACTTCACATCACTTAAGACTATACCACAGTTTTCCCTCAGGTATTATTGAAAGCCACCTGAATTCTGATCACTTAGAATTTGTAAAACTAAAACACTGATGTTGATATGCTGCTAATGGTATATATTGACTCAAAATCCCGACATGCAGGAGAAGTAGATAAGGTATTTTTCTTTCAGTTGCAAAATCATTGTCGACCAGTGTCGTTATCATGGTAAAATAATCCTTGGTTGAAATATTTCAACAACTTTTTATAATCTGGTGAAAGCTGCTTTGTCAATTTAAGACACAAAATGACACATTTCAACCACCAAAAGTCTTCATGAAGACAAAACAAGGTTCAAATGTTCTTGACCTGCATGTTCCAGCCTACATCCTCTACTGATCCGGCACTTCAGAATATAAAAGTACAGACTGTAAAGGTCATTTGACAGTAATGAGTCAGCAGCACACAGGATGTGTGCCTTTTACCTCCAGCTCACGTCATACATGGTTGATCATGTTCATCTTCCATACGTTGGGTGTTAGATCATACATGTGAATATTCTTCCAGTTTTGCCTAAGGCCTAAAACCTGATAAACATCCTTTTGACCTTGCACAGTCACTCACATTATGTAGAGTTTTTTGTTTTTTTTAATCTTTAAGTTTGGTTTTTAATTTCGGTTCAGTTTCACCTTTCTTTTAAGTATCTGATGAGTCTTGGTTCTTATTTAAGTTTTAGTTGGTGTATTATAACCAAAGCTGGAAAAGGTACATGCACCACATACACTGTGTAAGTTTTATTCTTGTAGATTAGGAACTGTTAACATTATTCAACTCTCATCTAAGCTCAGTCATTTTTATGTATTTATTTCTTTATGTTTTACCTGTATTTAACCAGGAAAAAATGACTTGTTGAAATTAAAAATCTCTTTTGCAGGAGTGTCCTGGTCAACACAGCAGCATGAGATGTTACAGAAAATAGAAATTTCAGCCACATATCCACACTAAAAACGCACATAAAACATCTAGTAAAACTCAGGTCTAAAACTTTAAATAAAACACCATACTAAAAACATATAGAACACCACCAATAGTTTAACACTTTCAGTGCCATGGGCCGATTAAATCGGCTTTACGAAAACAACCTGTAAAGTGCCACGGGCCGATCAGATCAGCTTTGGAGAACACGCCATATTTGTGTACAAACAAACCATCCACCCCCATTTCTTTCTCACATTTCGATGACATTCTTTCTGTGTCCCCCTTTTGAGACCAAGCAGACGGGAATTTGAGGTCACGCGACCGAATAATATTTTTATATCTTTTTAATGTTTCTTATTCTCCGGTGTTTCATCAGAGGGAGCCCTCCATGCCGGGGGGCGGCTGTGGACTCCAGGGGCTGTGGCGGGTGGGGGTCCCAGTTGGCCCTCTCCCACTAGTTGGGATGCGGGGCTGTGCTGCTGGTGCCTGGTCGCCGGGGTCGGCGACTGCATCCTGGTGCGGATGGCTCCCTGAGACAGCGCCTCCTAAATTGATGTTTTACTTTTACTTGTACATTTTTGTTCTGGTCTATCAGTGCTCAGTCAGTCTTCTTAAGTATGTGTGAGCTTGTGGGTTTGCATGTATATGTGTGTGTGTGTGTGTGTGCGGGTGAGTGGGTGGGTGTGGGTGGGGGGCGGTACTGATTTTTAAACTGATATGTAAAGCACTTTGTGCTACAGTTTTTAATGTATGAAAAGTGCTATATAAATAAAGATTATTATTATTATTATTATTATTATTATTATTATAATAAATTATGCAAATTACGATCAATAATGAATCGGCTGCGTCCGGTGCGTTTTGGATCTAATCAGCAATCGGTCGGATGTTACCGAGCGGTTTCCTGCAGGATTCTTCAAATATTATAAAAACGACGCGAAATACTGAAAAACGGCCAAATTCTGTGGCACTTTTAAGGCTTATTATCCCCTTAACTGTCTGGCACTTAAAGAGTTAAAAGATACTACAAGTATACAACAATGTCTCTTTAAAGCATTTCAAAGCAGAAGCCAATTCACTTAGTGAATCTGTTCAAAGTCCTTCATTTTAAGCTCCTTTTATAGGTTGCTCCAGGCAGTTGGATCAGAAAATGTAAAGTAATTGGCACCCAGAGTTAAACATCAAGACTGAAAGTTTAGTGTTGAACCAAAATGAAGCTGATTATTACCCACTGTTCCATTTAGTTAAAATTTGTGTTGAATTTTTCATAAGTTTCAAGCTGAGTTTTCATTGACTATAATAGTGTGATGTTTCTGTTTTCTGACTTCAGGTGGGACCAGCGGGGTCACAGTTTGGTCTTCTGGCCTGCCTGTTTGTGGAGCTGTTTCAGGGCTGGCAGATGTTGGAGAGGCCGTGGAAAGCCTTCCTCAAACTGCTGGGCATCGTCCTCTTCCTCTTCATGTGTGGCCTTCTGCCATGGATCGACAACATCGCCCACATCTTTGGGTTTCTCAGTGGTTTGCTGCTGTCCTTTGCCTTCCTGCCCTACGTCACGTTCGGAACTTTTGACAAGTACCGCAAACGTATCCTCATCGTGGTGTCATTGGTGGCCTACACAGGGCTCTTCTCTTCTCTTATTGTTTGGTTTTATATTTATCCGATTAACTGGCATTGGCTGGAGCACCTCACCTGCTTGCCCTTCACAAGTAAGTTCTGTGAAAAGTACGACATCGACCACAACATCGATCACGTGGTGCACTAGCCAGTGACGATGTCCATGATTTTTAGGTCAGCTCAGTGGCCGTTTTCAAAAATGTGTCAATCATGTTTTTTTTCGTGTCTGAGGTCTCGACCTGAATCACTCTGTTATTCTCGGTCTACTGTCAGAAAACTTTACTCAACCTTTTTAATCCTCAATCAAGTGTGGTTCTAGTAACAGATCGTTGACAGGAGGAGATGCTCAGGGTGTCAGAACTGCAAAGAAATGGATGGACCGAAAGACGAAAGTGTTTAATTGGAGAGGCTGGTTTCACAGTTTCATGAGCAGAACAAGTGACATTACTCTAAAGGAGCTGAACAAATGTGTCAGACGGCTCCAGCCTACAGTCACTTTAACTATGGATGGCTTTAACCCTGTAAAAGGCAGAACTGAGCGTCCTCTGTTATCCCAGTGACTCTGGATGTTACAGATGCCTTTGAACTCTTGTTTTCACTGGGTTTCACACTACAGGAGCTTCTGCTGCTTTTTAACGTTTTCAGAATTAAAAGCTGTGTTTTTTATGTACACTCTTTTCTATGTATGCACTTGGCATGTCAGTAATCTCTTGGAGCAGTTCAATGTTTTGTAATGGTGTGTTCCAATTATTACTTGTGCACTAATAATATCTATAAGAAATAGGAACAGTGGCCTGATGAGGCAAGCATCTAAAACCATTAGTTGCCTTAAAGGTCCAGTGTGTAAGATTTATGCAGGTAGGAGGATCTAATTACAAAAATGGAATATAATATCAGTAATTACGTTTTCATTAGTGTATAATCACCTGGAAATGTAATTGTTTTTTTATTACATTAGAGTCTACAGAGGAAGTGGCTTGCAGTGTTTCTACAGAACTTCAGAAAGGACGTCCACTTACTTGTTTTTTTTTTTATTTTATTTTATTTTGTTTTGTTTTTTCTGTTTACAGATACTGAGGTGCATCACAGTCACCTACAATGTTTTAGTGTGGATCAGAGTTAATGTCCACTTAACCAAAAAGACCAGAATGGACACAACAAACCCTGGTTGTAATGAGTGACCTTTGTGTTTCTTGGCAGCCAGTATAGCAATGCAATCTGCAGTGTCACCACTAGATGTCACTAAATATTACACACTGAACCTTTAAACTGAGACTATGCCATCTCCCTACTTTGTACTGCTTGTGATCAGTTCACATAATAGATATTTGTGTGATGCTGATCTACCAAAGCAATGTCACAAGCAGGTTTTGCATGTTGTTTGAGTCAAACATTAGATTTCTGTACGTCACTTCTGCACACTATGTCCGACAACATAACAGTGGTGCCTAAACCATTCTGTACATTTTTATTTGTCTTCAGTTAAACAAAATAATCTATTTATTATTGGGCATTTTTGTTAGATTTGACAGGTGTCATTTTTTGCACTGTATGTTTGTCAAACATCCTCAAAATGTCTTTTTTTCCATTTGAGCCTTAATATGCTCATGAAATTACTCTAAAAGGCTCTTTTTTTTTTACCATTCACACTTGTTAGTGCTCTCCTTGACATAATCAATGCAAATAGAACAGTCCTCCGTTATCCTCAGATTCTAAAGATGTCTACATCATATATTCATGTCTGTGCATTTGTGTTCAGATAAAATGTCGTTGCTGTTTTGGAGGTCCCTGACAATGTGACATGAGTGATTTATTTTAAGAATTCCTGCCGTTCTAAACCATTTCCTCACGCTGAATGGTAAATGCTCCGGGGTCTGGTTTGTTGTTGTTGCGAATCTGGCATGTGTTGACCCCAGCTGTTAGGAGAGCTACTGTAATGACTGTTTGGAGGATTATGTGAGTTACTAAGTGAGTTATGGGATTATGTGAGTTAGTCTGCAGGCCTGACTTACTGATTGGCGGCTGTTTTTGAGACCGTGAAATTTTAAAAACATGAACAATATGTAATATGTTGGAGCTCTGCCATTTCTTTTATGGATTCACAAACTGTCTGACTTTTTTGCCACCATCCCATTTTTGTTTTTTTAGGGAATGTCTATACTGTGCCTTTTTATCATGTGAACAAATGTCAGATTTTACCCACCGTAAAACCGTTGCTCATAATCATGACAGTCGCCCTGTTGTGTTTCCACTGGGACCAAAACATTTCACCTTTTGTATTTATTGGAATAAAAAAGGGAACGTTTTAAATCATTTTAGGCCGTAATCAAGGTGCTGTTGGGTTATGCTTCAGTTTTACCTGTGGAAATTTTTGTGTTAAAGCAATCATGTCAAAATAAATAAAACTAAACAATAAAATATGTCAGCGATGTTTTCTGTAGGTGCAGATTTATTTTACATGTTAACAGATTTTAAATGACACGCCTCACAACAACATAGAAAATAAATCTTTTATTTTTTAAGAACAAAATAGTATATAGAAAAAGCTTTGTCTTGATTCAAGACTTCAGGAGGCAAAGGTGGCAATTTTCTAAGTGGGAGGGGTCTTCACACATACACTGATTGTTTTGGGTACAGTTTGTTTACAGTAGAGTAAAATACATTCTATTAAATGAACATTAACCCATAAAGACCCAAACATCCACCAGCAACCAAATCCATCTACTGATCTAAAATGTGTAATACCTGTTGATCCACTATCAATACCTATCCACTACCAATACATGTAAATATTTGGTGTCAAATACAGTTTTCGTCTTTTCATGGTCATCAGATATGACCCATTTGGATGTTCAGAGGCTCTGTAGTTACCATGGAAACACCATCATCTTCTACAACATTGATTCATCAGTAAAACCCATGGAGTTGGATCAATGACAGTGGATGGACACACTTGGTTTATTTTCAGTTAATGATGTATTTGACTGAAAAAGTCACCTTTTCTTCAATTTTCTCTGTTTTTTTTTTTTTTTTTTTTTTTTGTATAATAGCCCTCAACTTTAATCTGAGCTTTTATGCACATCTATATGATCAGTAAATTAAATATTGGAAAATACACAATTTTCACTGGAAGAATGCAAAATACAGAGGATTATTTTTTAATAAATGGTGACAGATCCTTCAAGAAATATTAAATATAGAGGAAACAATTCATTTGGGAACTACCACAAAAGTAGCACTGGGTCTTTATGGGTTAAAATACATGACCTCCTGGACATGTTTACATACTACCACTAGCTTTGTGGAGAAAATATGTTGTAATCATTACATAAATTACACTGCCTCATATTCTGACACTGCATCTTTAGTCAGTATTTTTGTCAGTTCACCATCATTAAAGGTTAACTGTTTACTTTGGCATGTTACTGTTTCTTTACAAATTATAGCATAAACTTCAGAGAGCCATAAACATTACAGATGAACTAAACAAAAAGAAAGCAAACCAAAAAGTACAAAAAGAGGGTAATGACGTAAACAAGGCAGCTGCGTTCTATTGAGGTGTAAATGTCCAGCATTTATCAAAAACATATGGAAAAGAACATACAAAACATCTGAAACTGTCACCGTTGACATTCTTTTGCAGGTGTGCTCTGTGATGTGGTTTTTATATTACAGTCACATTAAGCATGTTTCTGCAGCTGTTGGATGAAGACTGTGTTTTCTCCAAACACACACCAGCTGGAAAAGTCTTGTCCACAGCGACCGTCACAAACACAACCACAGTGATGGTCGTCCATGTGCCACAAAGCTGTTCAAACGACTGCTCATTCACATTCCAGGACAAAATCCACATCACATCCGTCTGTTCTCAGCAGCCGCTGTTACGGCGCATGAAGGCGTGACCTCTGACCGGGTAGAACATTTCAATGAAGGTGAGGGGTCCCACCGTGATGTTACTGGGACCCTGCACCTTGAACCCTGACTTTCGGTAGAAAGGAACTAGGAAGTCTTCACACATGAGCACTGCGCGGCGGACGCAGGGCATGCAGCGGAGGTACTGGAGGTAGCGCCACATCAGGATGGAGCCTTTGCCCTGCTGGCGGAAGGTCCGGTGGACCGCCAGGACATGGATGTGGACGGTGGTCCCATGAGGCTTATGGAGGGTCAGAGCATCCTGGGAAAAGACGAAGAAGAGCAAGACAGAAGAATTTAACTACAGCATGAAAGCAGAATCAAACAATCATTTCACCAGTTGAGACAGTTCAGCCCAACCTCAGACTCAACATTTAAGTTTCATTATACCAGTTGACAAAAAGCATAAGACTAAAATTCAAGCTAGCTGTGAAAACACTGTGAATGCAAATTATAAAAAAAAAAAAAAAAACAGTTTAATCAAATAAAAACCGCAACAAACAGTGCAACACAAACTAAAACCAAACAGAATTAACAGAATTGCTGGTAAAAATCAGCTTTGTTTTCATTCACCCTCAGTCTTGAAGGTATTTAAATAATTGGGCTGCTTTTATTTGTCTGTTTGTGAATTACATGCATCTGTTTTTTGATGTGTATACATTTAAGATAAAAATAATAAAATGGCCTTTGCACAGTACAGAGCAGTGATTTTATAAATCCCGAGGCTTTCCTCATAACATACAAAAAACTCCAGTTAAAACTGGTCAGTGTCTAAAAATAAAACTACAAGTACTTAAAATGCTTAACTAAAAATAAACTGAAATCAAAAACTTTAGTGAATAAATAAATACAGCACATTATGAACTGAGCTGAACATCCCAGAGTTTTAAAGCTTTCATTTTTAACAATTAATCTCTCTCTCTCTCTCTCTCTCTCTCTCTCTCTCTCTCTCTCTCTCTCTCTCTCTCTCTCTCTCTCTCTCTCTCTCTCTCTCTCTCTCTCTCTCTCTCTCTCTCTCTCTCTCTCTCTCTCTCTCTCTCTCTCTCTCTCTCTCTCTCTCTCTCTCTCTCTCTCTCTCTCTCTCTCTCTCTCTCTCTCTCTCTCTCTCTCTCTCTCTCTCTCTCTCTATTTGTAAAGTACTTTAACCCATAAAGACTCAGTGCTACTTTTGTAGCAGTTCCCAAATGTATTTCTACCTCCGCCAAGGAAGTTATGTTTTTGTCAGCGTTGGTTTGTCTGTCTGTCTGTGTGCAAGATACCTCAAAAAGTTATGGATGGATTTGGATGAAAATTTCAGGAAATGTTGATACTAGCACAAGGAACAAATGATTACATTGTGGTGGTGATCGGGGTGGTGGTGGTGGTGGTGGTGGGGAGGGCACTGATCTGCCTTGGCGGAGGTCTGCGCTCTCCAAGTGTTTTTCTAGTTCTCTATATTTTAACCTTTCTTAAGCAATTTATTACCATTTATTCTAATATTATTGTCTGTGTTTTGCTTTTTTCAGTGAAAATCAAATATTTTACTATATTTAATTTACTGATCATGTAGATGATCATAAAAACCACAAATTAAAATTAAGGGTAATTATATCACAAACAGAAAACTGAAGAAAAAGGGATGTTTTCAGTAAAACATATCATTAACTAAACATAAAACAAGCATCTACATAAAAAGTCATTTGGCACACTCCATGGGTTTTACTGGTGAATCAATGTTGTAGAAGATGACAGTGTTTCCATGGTAACTACGGAGCCTCTGAACGTCCAAATGAGTCATATCTGATGACCACAAACAGATGACAAACTGTATTTTACATCAGTTATTTATATGTATTGATAGGATTAGTGGATCAATGGGTATTAAACAGTTTAAATCAGTAGATGGTTTTGGTCGTTGGTGGCTGTTTGGGTCTTTATGGGTTAAAACAACCACTGTGGACTAAAGCGCTGTACAGAAGAATAAATAAAAACCAAAATAAAAGAATAAAACACAAGAATAGATTTAAAAAGACATAAAACAGCTGTACAATTAAAAGCAATGAAAACAAAAACAAGAAACCAATACCAAATAAACCAAATAAACCAATAGAATATGCACTGACTTGCTGGTCAGCTGTAGGTCAGTCACTGTCCAGGTGTCCTGTGCTCTGTCTTACCTCTGTAAGCCTGTCCTGGTCCCACAGTGAGCCAATGATAAAAGCCACCAGACGTCCCTCCTCAAACCAGCCAAGAGACAGCTCAGGACACAGACTGAGGAAGTGACGCACCTCGTCCAGGTACAGGGGACACTCACCAGACACTGAAATGAAGGCTGGGGAGGGAGACAGGAGTTGCATGAAAACAAATTATACATGTAATGACTCAAACACTGCTGAAAAGTAGTGAAAAACCAACCGGCTCTCAAACAGGCTATTAAAGGACTTGAACTCAGGTTACCTCTGAAGTCTGGAAAGGCTTTAGTCATTATCCAGCTCCTATTGTTTTGCAGTGAGCAGCTGCATTTATCATAATAAAGTGATGGCCTTAGAATAAATGAATGAGTACATTTTCTGTTGTTTTTTTAGATGCATTGTTTCAGTGACACAATGATCTGGAAATGAGACTCTTCTCTTCTAAAACTTCAAGTGTATAGGGCAGGGGTGTTAAACATACAGTACATAGGCCAATATCGGCCCTCCAAAGGGTCCAGTCTGGCCCCTGGGATGAATTTGTGAAATGCAGAAATCACAGTCAAATCAAGGGGGTCAAAATAATTTTAAATCAAATCAAATTTTATTTGCATAGCGCCAAATCATGACAAAAG
This sequence comes from Sphaeramia orbicularis, assembly GCF_902148855.1. Lineage (NCBI taxonomy): Eukaryota > Metazoa > Chordata > Actinopteri > Kurtiformes > Apogonidae > Sphaeramia > Sphaeramia orbicularis. The sequence goes on from NC_043957.1 coordinate 36,073,500, forward strand.
TTATCTCATGACACTTTACATACAGAGCCGGCTGAAACCAGACTCTCAAGCCAATTTACAGAAACTCAACAGAATCCCCCAGGAGCAAACACTAGTGGGTGGTGACAGTGGTGAGTTCAGGGGCCACATACTGACCAATATGATCTCAACTGGGTTGGACCAGTAAACTAATAACCTCTAATAACAACGACTCATGTTTCCCTCTTTGTTTTAGTGTATAAAAGTAAAATTACATGAAAATATTTATATGTACAAGCTATCCTTTCACAAAAAAATGTGAGTAACCTGAACAAATATGAACAACATAAAATGACTTCTGAGAAGTAAATGCAACTTCAACAATATTAAACCTTTTGCTAAATGTTTGGTGCCTTTGAAGATCCACTGTCATCTTAAGTGCTTGTATGAGAAGCTGAGGTATAATAGTGTTAACATTTACACTTATTTTCTTTACGAATTTCAGGATGTTCAAGTTATTCACATTTTATTGTATAATTTTACTTTTTTCACTCTAAAAGATAGAGAAAGGTTTGGAGTTTACATTATTTATAGTTTATTATGTTATTATTTTACTGACTTGAGATCATATTGGTCTGTATGTGGCTCCTGAACTAAAATGAGTTTGACACATGGTGTAGGAAAAGGGTAAAAAAGACCAAAAATAGGGAAAAATAACAAAGTAAAATCACTGGACTGATCAACAAGATGTTTGGTGTTGATCCAAACGCCATCAAATAAACCATCCATCTAATAATGACGGTAGCCTGAAGGCTGTCATGAAGCTGTGAGACTTCTCCTTCCTTACCTTCTCTCTCTATCTCGAACACGCTGATGGCGTCCTCCGGGCTCAGGGAGCGGAACTCGCTGGCCGGCAGCGTGTGGCGGCGGCCCCTCGGCACCGGAGAGCGCATATGGAGCGGCCTCATGAATGGCACTGCGCTCACTACGGACATGATTCAAATACTCCACCCCAGATGTCCAAATAAACAATTCAAAAGCCAAGATCGTACTTTCTTAGTCGGAAAACGTGTCTGCTTCAACCCGCACACCCAGCCTGATCCGTGCGTAACCAGACTGTGCCAAAGACTGAGCGCAATGGCAGCTCTCGGGGTATTTATAGGCTTAGGCGCGGTTGGTAGTTCTAATCCGAAGGAGCTGGGTGATCAAATCCTTCATTCCCCCGTGCGTACGTTGAACAATAGACATATTTAGTCAGGGTCAGGAGGTCTATCTGTATATGATCCTAGTGGCACCATAAGACACGCAGCAGATTTGGATTTTACGCGTTATATGTTTGCGTGTTTTCACCAGAATATTTGAAAAGTCATTTCCGCGATGGTAGCTTTCATTATAGAAAGGATGATATCCACGCAAATAGATGTAGACTGTCATCTTTTCAATTTGCCATTATCAATTAAAACTGTGTTGTTTAACTGGACCGTTTTAAGGAATCCACTTGTCACTCATCATGTGATTTATCTTAAGAAACTTTCCATTGGTTGTCCATTGTCCACGATCACTCCACGCCTTATTTTCCTGATCTGTAAGAGGATTACAGAATATGTAAGAGTTTGTCTCCTGTTTAGTGGTAAATAAGTTCTCTTATGTGGTTTTCTTAAATATGACCTGCGTTTAAGCTCTAAACGTTTGGTGATCAGCTTTTGTCAATGCTTCACTACTGTTATTTTGTTTTCATAGGAAGCAAATTAAAATGTTCATTTGACAGCTATGAAGAGCAAGTGCAGACGATGACCACAAAGCCTATACTGGGCTTTGTTGATGAAAACTGTTTCCATTATTCTTGGGATACAATAAAAAAAAAACTTTATTGTCTGTTCAATGTAAAAAAAAAAACAAACAAAAAAAAAAAAAACAGAAATTTGTCTTTCAAAATCATCAACTGGTCAGACAACACAGGCTATCCATTTACCGCACCCTTTCTGTTTGTGGCAAGTCCCAAGGAGTAATTATAGCCTACAATTAAATTTAATTGAAAATCATGAAAAAGAAGAATAAATGCAGGCTGTTTCCAAAGGCTAAAAAATTCGAATTAAAATGAAACAGTTTAATTTAATGAAAAAGAAAAAGAAAGAAAGCAAAAGAAAAAAGTTTCTCCACATGCGATGTATATGTGCACAAAGAGTAGTTTATTATTATATAACTCCTGTTTGGATGGGGGCTTTTATAGAAACTATCAATTTGAACTAATATGCACTTTAATTTCTTGTATTTTGTGCTCTTTGACAATTGTAAGAAAGAATGACAAACAAAATAAAATAAAGGGACTCAAAATTTTTTATTTGTCATTGTATTGTTCTACAACAAAACTTTGTGAGGCACTCTTATCATTTTGCAGCATTCATGTATAAAAAAAAGTTCCAAAAAGTATCCAAAAGTACAAGCTCTAAAAATATTAAATATTACAAATACACAAGGTGATTAAAAAAATCTATCTATCTATCTATCTATCTATCTATCTATCTATCTATCTATCTATCTATCTATCTATCTATCTATCTATCTATCTATCTATCTATCTATCTATCTATCTATCTATCTATCTATCTATCTATCTATCTATCTATCTGTCTATCTGTCTATCTATCTATCTATCTATCTATGTTAAACTACTGTGTACCTATTTTTTCTTACATGGTGTGAATGACCAAAGATATAGATAGAATTTATTTTGTATTTTTTTTCCCTCTAAAATGAACTTTTTCTATTTTCTATTACTATTCTTTTATTACAGGGCACGACAGCAAAAGTGGGTACATATTTGGATGTGTCAGGGAGGAAGAGGAATTTATACTTTAGTGATTATTCCAGTATTGTTGCATCTTTCCTGCAGCAGTGGTTGTTATATGCAATCAGTCAATCTATCTATCTATCTATCTATCTATCTATCTATCTATCTATCTATCTATCTATCTATCTATCTATCTATCTATCTATCTATCTATCTATCTATCTATCTATCTATCTATCTATCTATCTATCTATCTATCTATCTATCTATCAATACATAAGAAGATAAAAAAGAAAAATTCTCAAGGTGCAAAACGTAGCATTTTAAATAGAAAGGACAGTGTCAATGGGCCTAAAAATTATCACAATAAAATAAAATAAAGGTAAAATAAGGACTTTTATGTGTTATTGTAGTATTCTGCAGTGAAATTTTATGCAGTGAAATCTCATCATAGTTGCATTCACACATAAAAAGAGCAACAAAAAATATAAGAAAAAGAACAAGGTATAAAATATGAAATGTGAAAATATACATAAGGTGTTGAAAGAAAACAAAAAATGTACAAAAGGTGGGGGGGGGAGGAAAATGTCGATTAACCGTAAAAATTATCCAAATAAAATAAAATAATCAAAGCTTAGTTGAATTTTATATATAAAACTTAGACAGCATAACTTTTATTTCCCCCCCTTTTCCTCCCTTTTCTCTTATTTTCCGGGGGTTTGTAGCCTGACTCTGCCTCACACTGCCTTCTTGTGGCCAGAAGAGGCGGTGCGTGATGACGCTACCTCTGTGCGCTCGTTACGCACGTCTCCGTAGCGACGTAAACACGTGCACTTCGCAGCTTCCAGGTTACAGTTTTTTCATTCCCCGTCATCCTCGCGCACTAGCATCACTCCCTGACAACAGCAGCGATGGCGGAGCCCGGAGCATCGGATGCGGCGGCCACATCAGACGCAGCAGCAACAGCAGAATCCCCGACCGCGGGCCTGTCTCCGGCGGCCAGCCCGGGCTCGGAGCCTCCATCCATGGCGCTTTCACCCACAGCGGACGGCTCCCAGCGGCTGCTCTTCACCCACGACCTGGTGTCCGGGCGGTATCGTGGCTCAGTCCGGTTCGGTATCGTACGGATGATCCACGGTGAGGAAGATTTTAATTCGGACTCAGACCTCGACGACGGCGGAGGGAGAGGCGGCGGTGGCGGCGGAGGAGGAGGAGGCGGAGGGGGCGGTGGGGGAGGACGAGTCCCGTGTGGTTCGGACACTGAGAGCGCCGTGGACACCTCCAGTCGGCCTCTCGGGAGGGGGTTTGTCCGTGTCCAGTGGTACCCTGAAGGAGGGAAGCAGGACATCAGGGAGACAAAGGTACCACTGACCTGCTAATGTGTTAACTGTTTACACTGAGAGTGGCTGATTCCACTAGCCTGACACGAAAACCACAGCCTTAGTAACTGCCCGTGGAGCTTTTTGGAAGACATTACAGTGCCATGCTAGCTCCGTCAGGGATAACATTCACTTAATCTGCCTAAAACGCATAAATCTAGCTGGGGAGCTGGCTAGCATCATGCGCACATGCTAGCTAGCAGTTTAGCTCGTAGCCTCATGTCACTCAGCTGGTGCTGTCAGGAGGCTAAACAGGGCTGTTCCAGCTGACTGAGCCCAGCTGCACTGAACACACACGACACACTCTCCAGGTAGTATGTGGCTGTCTGTGGGTGTATCTGCGGGCTTTGGCAGGTGTCTTCATGTCTTTGCAGTGAACATTACACCTATCGATTAGCTCTTCTATGACTCAGTGTAGTCCCTCATCTGGGTGTGACTTGGCCTCAGACCAAGCATTGTCAGACTGCTCAGATGAGACAACAAATGTCCATAAAAAATAAAAAAAAAATTAAACCTAAGCTCATTAGTTTTACTGTATTCTTTATAACATTTGAAGCCAGGCTAACACACACAGTTTAGCCTGGTGTTAACCTAAGATCAAGACTAAAACCTTTCTTAGATGAATCACTTAACTGTTCCCATGTAAAACAAGCCCAGAAAGTGATCTAAATACTAATAGATTAATTATAGGGCATTTGACAAAGAAAACATTAATTGATGGCTTTGTGTGTATTTTTGTAATTCTGTGTTTTGGAGTATGGCAGATCTAATCCGAAGATGTTATCATTGGCTTTTGATGGACACAAAAGAACATACTACTTGTACATGTGAAGTTGATCTAATCTTAAAAAAACCTCAAAAGATATTGATTTTAATTAGATTATTTGACCGTAAAAGCATTAAACAAAAGCATGCATTGAAACTGCAAGGATGCTTAGCACCCACAGAAGACACAAAACACAAAAAAATAGGAAATGTTTACTTTGACTCAACTTAAACAAATTACTTTAGGGCTGTCTTTCATTGAACATTATTTAGAGGATTAAAATATCCAGTGTTGTAGGATTTTTCTTGTTTGGTTAATCTGTGTTTGTCTCAGTTCTTTAGACCGTATAAATTAAAGGTGTGGGGTAGTGTTGCATTTAGATTCATTGTACAGGACAATGCAGTTGTATCTGGCACTGTGAGTGGAAACCTGCTGTCACATATATTCTGGGCTTTTTTTTGAAAAGGGTGACAGGCTTTGAAGGAGGACTGGTCTGGAAAAGTTCATACAGAGGCAGAGGATGGGACCAGAAGAAGCCCACTGTCTCCTTGCTTTGTTGTTTGGGTTAAATGAGTAAAATTCTCGCCAGAGAGTCATGTAGCTTTAGTGAAAACACACGCTGAACAACGCAGCCTTTGAACAATGACACAGATGTTTACTCACCACGTGCTCTGTTAATGCTGTGTCATTAACTAGTTTGAGTTCCCAAAGGATCCAGAGTTTGCTTGTGTGTCTGTACAGATTTCTCTCTGTAGTATTGTTGTTTATGTACTTTGTGTGTGCTGTTCGTATGCGCATTTTCAATAGTGTGATCTCTCCATTGCTGATCCACGTGCACCACATTCCCCGTCTCAGCAGGCTTCGTCTTAGTTGCATATATCCTGTTAGCTTGGTGAAGATGCTGATCAATAATTCATGATTACTTCCTGCAGTATACCAAGTTGCAAATTTTCAAGATGATGTTTTCACAAATTTCTGCTTTATTTATTCCATAGACTGAACCTCAGATCACAACAGTTTAATCTGTCTCTAAAGGGATCAGATGCTCAATCTGCCACACTGCTGAAATATAACTTTGAGAGCAGTTTTTTGAAAGAAAAAAGTACAATTGGAAAAACTTTATCGGCCTTTGCAGCCATTCCCATTACTCCTTTGTACTTTAGACACTAATTTGTGAAAAATGTTGTGACTGGAAAGGAACAGAATAACAGAGATTCATCAATGTATGAATCTAAACCAAGCACTTTGATAGACCACTAGTCAAATTTAAGGCAGGTTTTTTCAAAAGAAGCGTGACCAACTGTGACTGACAAGTAAGTTTATCTGTAGATTGCAGACGACATAGAAAAATTAACATCAGTCCAACACACAGCCACCTCCTTAAGACACACCCCCTGTGCAGAAAGATGGGTAAGGACCGATGTGAACTCAAACAAACATCAGTGTAGAGGTTGATTCCTGTAATTTTGTATAAATATCTCATGACAAGAAGAAAGTAAGTGCAAAATGCTCTTAAAGAATGACTCAAGTCTATGTAAAAACAATTTCTTGTATTAAAAAAATGAATTGGCAGAATAATAATAAAATAATCTGCCTAAAGTATTTAGAATGTGTTTGTAGGCACTGATGACAACTACAGTCATATTATGCTGTATAAAGATATTGCGATGTTAAATGAAGTAAATAATATGTAGTGTTATTTTCTTTCTTCTCATGGTTCCAAATCAGTGAAAAGATCAAAATGTGTATCATATGATGTTATAAAGAATGTCCACTCTTTAAAAAAAAAACCCAACAAAACATTTAAATGAATACATGTAATAATTCTTTCACTCTGACTCAGGCCTGTTATATCAATTTTAGAATCTAAGAAGTAGCAAAGTTGCATGTAAATACATTTTTTTGTGTGTGTAGTATTTCACACTCTTACCAGCAGGCGTCAATATGACTCTCATCATGAAACTTTAACTGACAATTAATTGTGGTTAATGATGTATTTGTTAATTTAATGCCACTATAGTCTACACTGTATTGTGAGACTCATAATACTTCATTCACTCAGAAAGGAGAATAGCTACTTACTTATTTATTAGCATTGAACAGTATAAACAAGCTTACATTCGTGTTTGCCTTTTTAGTCTCTTAAATCTGACAAATCGCCTCCTTCAATTTATTGGGGTCTCTGTTTCTTTTGGGTTAAAATGAAAATTTGCTTTGCAGCTAAATCCATGATGGACATCCATGTCAGTAGATGTTCTTCACAATGTGGCTGGTTGAATATTTTGTACAATCCTACATAAACTGGTGGAATACAATGCTGCAATAGTGATGGATGTTTCTGGTAGTAGGACACATCACTGGAAACTGGGAGGTTATATAATCACTATCAGGTGTTTTCTTGTGTAGTAGCTGTGGTAGTTCTCGGTGTGATGTGGTTCAGATCTTGATCTCAAGTAGATCTCACTTCCTCTGTTTGTCAGCTGCTCTGAATTCACTTTCACTGTTAGCTCAATATCATGTTTCAGCTGAAGAATTAAACTGCAGGCAAAGCTATAAAAACAGATATCCTGCACAATTAAACAGTCATTAGCCTTTTTTCTAACACGGGATCTTTAACTTGACCCAGGTTTTTGAAAAAACCTTGGCACATTTCCACCAAAATTACCCAGGTAAACAACTTTTCCTCTACCCCAAACTTTTTCTGAAAAAGTTCCTGGTAGGGGGGTAGGTGGAATTCTTGGGGGTGGGCCTGTGTGCTGAGGAATGCTGATTGATGGAACATACTTGCACTGAAGTTCACCCAGTTAAAACCAATGTCCGGCTGCAAACGTCTTTATTCCATTGTTACAAGCAAAAAAGGAAATCTCAACACTATGACATATATGACTAGAAAAAAAACCACATTTACAGTTAATATATTGCTTTTGTTGGGCAAGAAAGATCTTCAGGGGAATTATCTTGAAAATTTGCCTCAAAGGTGTGGAAATTTAATGCATATGAACCCTGGTTTTAATGAATGACAATGAGGTCCATTTGCCGAATATGCTCTTTTGAACGTATTCTTCTCACTTCTACAAGTGCGTTGCAATAATCTGTCTATCCATCTGAATACACTGTGGATAATAATCCTAGACCTTGTCTAACATATTCTGAATATGCTCAAAAGAAATTCAGCGAGACTTTGAGTCAGCAACTCAAAATGACTGAGCCTCATTTGAGTAAATTTTCCAGAACTCTGAAGTGCAGTGAAAACACAAACCACACAGAATTATCAGGAATTTTTCTACCCAGGTAAATAAATTCCTGGAAATAAAAGTTCCTGGGAACATTGGTGGGAAAGGGGGCTATTCAGTTGCTTGTCCCAACATGATGATGATGTTCGCTTTCTGTAGTGCGTTATATTAAATGTGTTGTCTTATTTTACATTCCCATTGTTTGTCCCTTTTTTAGTCACTAAAATGTGGCACTTTAAAATTCACACAAAACCAGATGGTCTGAAACGTCGGTGTGTTTTAGATCAGATCAGAAGGTAACATGCACTTATTCCCTTGAGGACTGGGATGCTGCTTGTACACTACCATTGATTTAGCACTTTCATTGTTTCCTCCTTGACCTTAAATCTACTGAGGGGCAGGTTAGCTGCTGATACTGTTCTCAAGTCCACCATGAACCTAATTTCCATCTCTCAGTGCCGGGAAATGAATGAAGACATGCTGTTTAAGTGTAGTTCATTAAACAAACTGCCCTGCATTCGCCTTGGCTTCCTTGTGCTGTCATGGCACTTCCTCTCCAGGAGTAAGTAGAGAGGAGGTTAAAGTACTGGTATGAGCTACTTATCCAGAGTCAGCGTGGATCATATCTTAGCCACCTAAGCTATTTTTAGATATTTAGCTGTAAGAATATTCTTTTTATCAGATGGCCCTTTCTAGTGGAACTAAAGCTAATATATTGCTTTCTTCACTGCCATCATACACCCTTGAAAAACTCAGTGATGTTACCCAGCAGAATTCTTTCCTGATGTGCTGTTTCAGTTCCCCAGCAGACACACAGATTGTATATAAAAAGCCACCCTGACACCACCTGGTTTTGAGTTCATTTAGATGAGATTTATAAATCTTCCACCATAAAGAACCTGAAAAGTGAATGTTTTTATTAATTATAATGTGCAGACAGTGTTTTGAAGTAGATCTAGTAGCTCTAAGACAAACATTCCTTTAGAACAAAACCCATCCTCTCATTAATTTTCACAATTTCATGTTTTGACCCAAAACAATATCTTTGAAACTACAGCCAACGAGCATTTTTGTCTAAATTTTTTTTTCATCAGTGACTTGGACTTGGTACAGTTTCACCACTTTTATTCTGGAGTGATGTTACTTGCAGACCAGTGAAGCCAATAGTGATACCATTGTTACTTTCAGTTTCTTTATTTTGTTTTTGTGGTATTTATACCCCCTTACCAATCAAATCTTCATTATATAAATTAGTTGCTATTTTAAAGTCTCGTCAGCCATTCATCACGTTAGCTTTGAGTTAACACACAAATGTATTAAATATATCTGCCACTGCCATCAGTGAAAATACATCTTATATGCCAATACCAGTGTTGGCTTATATCTGTAATATTGGCCAATATTGATGTCTGGCTGTATTCGTGCATCCCTATGATACCACACAGACCTACCTTAGAAAATCAGAACTAACCTTTTAAGACCATATAAACTATCCAGTGAACACAGAAATATGTCAGGTGAACATCACATTTAAGTGTTGATGCTGATGGACTGCATGAGTACACTGTGGCCCATTAGTTTTTTGTTTGTGGTATATGGTTCTGTAGGCAGGATGTAGTACTGTGATCTAGATCACTTTCTCATGGTTTATGGTACTTTAAAAAAAAAAAAAAAAAAACATTTTCCTTGTATTAAAACTGCTCAATTTGAAGATACTTTCAGTAATCAGTATTTTGACTTTAACAGTTGACTCTACATCACTGAGTGCTGTAGGTGTGTCCCAGTCCACAGTTAGCATTCCCAGACACTGAGCCCTGTTGCTGCAGCACAACCTTGAAATTTCCACCCAAGGACAGAACAGAAGTGCTTTGCAGCAGGTAGTGAGCTGTGGACACACCCAGGGGGCAGCGGTGCAGTGTTTGTGTCCATATGTAATCAATCCATCGATAACCCAAACTCATCATCACATTGTGCGCTGATGAGGAGACCCAATGCTGAGCCATAATGTGGGAACTCTCAGTTTACTGGTCTGAAGGTGGTGATGCAGGATGTCTGGTGTGCTGCGTTTTTAATTAAGAAGCGTGTCAGAGCAAAGGGGTCGAGGTGAGCTGCAATGAGCTCCTCCCTGGAAGCGGCAGCTCTGTGAATGTGGGGGTGGAGCAGGTGGAAGGGGCAGAGGGGGCTGGTGGGGTAATTATGATGACAGGAAAGGTGCAGCAGGGCCAGAACAGCGGTACACCGCTATGAATAAAGAGACACGGTGATGAGAGACTTAAAAAATAGTGAAGAAAAAGACGACCTGCATCCCCAAATTATAAGATGTTATCATAAAGAGGGCTTCACTGGGGAGAAGGTAATGAGACAAGGAGACCGTTTGCTACCAGATGGCTCTTATGGTAATGTGAAGGCTCCTTAAAGCGATAGGGCCCCACCTTCTGCTGTCTGATGGGCTGCTGTCTTCACTGTCACTGCTCTGCCCTTTCCCATTAGCCCTCAGTCTGCAGCATTACGCTGCAGTCTTGCAGCTGCTATTTCTGAGTTCTGCCACCACCGGATTGCTCTGCTAAGTGTTAAAAGCAGAGAATAGATTTCACTCAGTTGCTTGTGTGTCTGTGACCCCGCTGTCCCATTTCCGACAAAAAAATATTCAGTACTTGATTTTCGTTAGCCTGTTTTAATGCTGCAGGCATTCAGCTGATACCCCAAAAAGAATTCAGTGTTTTAAATAAAAGCTTGAGTTATGAAGTGACCAAAAATACTCTTATACCTTCGTTTTCTGTATTACAAGGGTGTGGACTATACAGAAAAATTTGTAAAAAAGACAACAAAAAAACCAAAAAAAAAGATATGAAAACAAGCAAGCTTTGAGGAGTTGTTGGAAATTAAACCCACAAAATTTAGGAAAAGGCTCAAAAAATTAGCATCTAGAGTGACTGAGGGGAAAAAACAATCACTGAATTTTACATAATGTTTTTCTGCATAAGGCAATATTTGACTCTTACCTGAGCTGCAATTGATACTTTGTCAACATCCAAATTTGTGCATGTTCAGGGAAATTGTAATTTAATAATGTCTGTTTGTGCTCGGACAAGTGTTAAGCATAGAAAGACCCAGACCCAAAATATGTCTGTGTAGTAGAGGTTGGTGATGTGGCAAAAAAAGGAAATCTCAACTCTATGATATATATGACTGGAGAAATGAATTTACAGTTAATATATAAGAAAGATCTTCAGGGGAATTATCTCTAAAATTTGCCTCAAAGGTGTGGAAATTTAATGCACATGAACCCTGGTTTCAGAGATGCCACATAATCAGTTACTTGGTCATTTATGGAGATTTGCAGCCAAATAAAGCAGAAAAGAAAGAAAACAAAAGGACATTAAACAGCTTGTAGGTGTGTGAAAAGGCCCCTGATTTTATTTACAAGCTCAAATGAATTTCTACCAGCTTGTAAAGCAGTAATTAGAAGAAAGTAATAAAAATATATATGAAGGCATGTAGCATATCCTCTGCTAGTTTAAGGTGTGATAAAAATGTAAATTAAAGTGGTGGGAATGGACAGAGAGAGAGAGTGCTGTAGGTGATCCATCCTGTGACCTCAGACTGACTCCCATCTGTCATCCAGAGGCCTTGCAACACCCACACTGACCTCCACAATAAAAGCACCTCTGGCCTGAAGCAGAACGAGATGCGACTCATCTCCTATCCATCCTCTGACGCTGCCATTCTCCTGTAGTCTCCCTAAAACATTTTCATTCAAGACTGCCAGAGTGGGACAGATAACATCTTTCAGCTGAAGTGCTTTGTAGATACAAGGCAAAAGTGGTTCGAACAAGTTGGGAGTTTGCCTACACATGTTGTCTGAACTGTTCTTGTGTTTGCGTTGCTTGATTCAAGCGAACTTTTATGCATCATGCATTGTGATCTTGTTTCCTGCAGCTCGGCAGCTTTACTCACAGTCTCACCGTGATGAACTTATAGACGTGCAAATGTAATTCGTTTGGTTTTGAGATGGCCCTCAGCGATACCGTGGCTACAGCAGTTCCCTACTGAGCCCACTCCAGTGATCACATTAGCTGTTGGTATTTATTTAAGGCCACACACACTGATTAACTTAGCACCAATGTCATTTATTTTGCCCTCTTTGGTCTGCACACTTTTCTCTTTTCAATCCTCACACAGATCTTTTGTGTGCTCTTGTTAACCTTCTACATTGCAACGGTTATTAAAAATGGTCTGGGAAGTAGGTTTTCTACATGTCCATGTATCCCTTAGTGCTAGGACTGTTTTGGTTTTTGCAGCTCATAAGAGTCAAATGGTCAAGATCAATAACTAATAGATGGATACGAGCAGTTTGCACTGTTAACGCTCTGCAAGTGAGAATCAGTTGTTGATATGGATCCTTCAACGCTGTCTGCAGGTGCTGCAGGTAGGCTGGCAGACGTTGGTGTAATCTGGGACATGAGGTTGTTGCCAAGGCCCGCCCAACAGCACTTTGGATCGCAGAGCTATGGTGGTGGTTTTGAGCAGGTGCCAGGCAGCAGGAACAGGAACACACACTCATAAAGCACACATGCCGTCAGCCACTGAGCTAATGTAGAAAACAACAAAAGCAGGGTGAATGCATATAGTGGTCCACATGAAGGGCACCAATATTACTGTATAACCCGAGAGACTGCAGGGGGAATACAGCCAAACCGCTCATAGGCTCAGGGTTTAAGATTTAAAGGGGGGTCAAGGACAGTCTAATCAGAGAAATGATAAATAATATTTATTTATAGTTTCACCTTGTATAATTGGGCTCACATAAGAATGTGTTTCTGAATGTGTGTGTGTGTGTGTGTGTGTGTGTGTGAAAGTGTATCTAAAGAGGGAGTATGTGGGCTCCATTGAATCAGCCATCTTGTAGAGTATCTCCAAACAGGCCTGTTCTTCTACACCGCATTTTTTTGCACCCAGCAACAAGGTGCAAGGTGCATTACTGTTTCAATGTGGGGACCAGAGGTAATGGCCCGTTAGGTAAAAAGCAAAGAACAAACAAAACTAACACTGGTGCTACTCAGGGCCTTTATTTTTTTGTATATAAAGGAAAATCTGCCATTTGCAAAAAAAAACAAACAAAAAAACCCAACTAGTACAGCAGTGATATGATCTGCAATACATTAGCAAACTTACCTCACAACTACAACCTATTTACATTAGTAATTAACTGGGGGCTTCATCTGATGCTGAATAAAATTATTTTTGAGCCTTTTACTGTGATTTGTTCATTTCACAATTTGGATGAAAATGCAAATTATTGGGCAGCTCACTTTAATAGTCACATCGTCACACCAATTTTGAGGTATTTCCAATAATTCATTGATCACTGCCCTGCTACATATTGCAGATGACATTGTAGTATACTTCCTTACTTGGAGCACCTCCTGGCCTAAATATTGAAGACATTTTAATTGTTAAATGTGTGTTGGTGTTTTCTTGGATTTATTGTACTTTAACTCGTGCTGTAGAAACCCTGACCTGATAGCTTTAATCTGAGGGTGACTTTGTTGCAGGTTTTTTTTTTGGTTTTTTTGGTGCTTTTTTCCTTTAGCGTAGATGCACAGATCCTGTCACACTTCGCCATCTCTGCTTGTTCACGTTATGTCCTTGTCATCTGGCAACAAGCCACGATGACACTGGATGTCTACGAGGTGATGAAGCTGCTCAGCAGGTGAAGGAGGAGGTGAGATGTAAGATGATGAGAGAAGGGAGATGAAACACACATTAGCCTTGTATCAACCCCTCAGAGGGTTCAGGGCTTTTAGACAAAGACAAAGTTGTTGTCCAAGTGTGAACTGGGACAAGCTGTGAACCTGCTGTGCTTAGTGCCCACTCTTTCCCCTTTTCTGTCTTGTGTATTTGTGGTAGAAGACAATGGAAAAATGTTTGGGACTTTGTGGCAAAGATTGATATGGATTAAGAAAAGAGACCACACCTAAAATAAGAGACTATAGTATTGTGTGGGAGTGCCTCCGAGCTGTTTCAACCAGGTCTTAGAAGGAATTTACTAGTCTTAAGTCTGAATCTCTGCTGAAATCTCGCTCCATCATGTCACTGAAAGTCAGAAATGCCCATTTCTTCTAAACTGTTACTCTTCAGATCCATTTATTTTATTGAATTTCTCTGCAGAATTTCTTTAGTTCTACTCTATAAAAGTCATTGTCTGTACTAGGGATGTAATGATATGAAAATTTCACATCACGGTTATTGAGACCAAAATTATCATGGTTATTATTATCGCGGTATTGTTGAAACTGTGCTCAAAATGTTCAAAAAGTACTGATACACACACTGAAATAATTAAACCAAGTTGTATTTAAAAAAAACAAAACAACCAAACAAAAAATAATAGGCACAATGTACTTTCTCTTGGCAGAAACATTCAAATAATATTAACCCTTAGGGGTCTGAGCCTATTTTGGCCATTTTTCAGTACTTTTGATTTTGCCTTTATATACTATATAAACAAATGTTTCCTATACCCATGTTTGGTATCATCTTTTTCAGCACAGCTTCATCCGTGTCATCTGCCTATTATTTTTTCACTTTAACCTACTATAAAAACATCAAAGGCCAAAAAACACACAAAAAAATGTAAAATCCAATTTGAAAAATGTATATACTTTAATGCATAAATAACACAAAGATGCTTAACGAACCTTTTCAGAGACTTTAAAAGTGAATATTGGTTCCAAATATTAGATGTATAAAATCAAAATTGCAATAAATTAAAACTATACTCAAATATTTGACACAAAAGCAGATCTTTACATAGGCATTTTCTGTGGAAAAGTGCGGTAATCAAACACTGTTATCATGATAATTAGAATTTAAACGGTAATACTAACTGTCTGCAATTTTATCGCGGTTTATCGTTACACCGGTAATCGTTACATCCCTAGTCTGTACTGTATCCAATGGTACAAGAAATCAATCATTAATGAATGTGACATGCTTTTTTCATGAAGTATATAAACAATATTTAGCTTTTAATTTTATAGACCCTGTCGGAAGAGAAATTCAGGTTCTCAGGAAAATCGGCGCTTATCAATTAATCGTTAATCGCTTGATAAGGTCAACCAACTAATGATTAATGTATTAATCGATAATTTGCATCCCTAGTGGATACCACGTTAAATAATACCTGCTGCTACATAATACGCGTGTGTAGTTTTTTTCACGGGACCTGATAAATGCAGCAGCAGATGTTGTGTATAATGGATTGTTATTTTTAGGCTGGTGATGACAGTGGAGCATGTGCAGCGTTGGCTCCCTGTGCTGATTGATTCACATCTGTGACACCATGTCGGACAAATCTGAGCATGCCAATAAATTCCCACTTGTGATTACCACCAGCAGGATGACATCAGCAGCTTATATTTCCTGTAAACCCGATACACCCGTCCTTTGCTACGCTCCTACGATTGTACATTCCTCCCTCAACTCTTATCTTGTTTCCTTTTACTTCTGGCTCATCCTTTCTCTCCCCCCCCTTCAGCTTTCCCCCACCTCCCTTTAAAATCTGTTTTTACTCTCTTACCTCTCTTCTTCTTTCTCTCCCTCCTCCCCTCACCTTCTCCTCCTCCTTCGCCCTCTTTCCACCTCCTTCCTCTCCTCCTGGCCATCCCAGCAGACCAGTGATGGGGAATGTTGACGTAATACTGTGCTGACTGGATGGTCGACCGGCTCCTGCCCCGAGATAATGGATCTTATTTGATCCTCTCTCACTGCGTAGACCACACATACACACTCTGAAGTGACTTGCCGAACTGCTGCACCCATCCCACCAGCTCTCTCTCTCATCTCCCTCCTCCGTCTAAGTTCCATCCTCCCTTTTACCTCTGCAGTATTGGCCCTGCCCAATGGGGAGTCTGTCTCCTCTCTCCCCACATCTTGCCTCCCTTCCTCTTTCTTTTTTTCCCCCCATGTCGCTCTCTGCTGTGTTTGCGTGCTCTCGTCTATTTCTGGCTCTTGCTTTTCTTGTTCGTCACTCACTCCTGCCTCTCTCCTGGGATTCGTCTCGATCTCCCACTTGTTGGGCCGCCTGCTGCCTCCTCTGTGCCTCATCCTCTGCTCGTCTTCATTTTCTCTCAGTCACACCCCGCCGTCTACCTCTCCCTGCCACCGCCACCCCCCCGTCCATTTTTTTCCCATCTACATGATTTTCTCTCTTGAGTCCCTCATCCCATCTTCGTCTCTCCTTCGCGTCTTTGTGGCATCTAGGTTTTCCCTCTCATCTCCCATTCTGCTTGTTTACACACTCTTTCTAATGAATGCTTCTCAGTGCCTTCCTCCTCCTTCCTATGTTTTTCCTCAATCATTTCATCTCTGTCAAACTGCACAGCACAGTGGAGGAGGCTGCTCTATAATAGATACTGCGTGCTTTTAGTCGTCTGTCGTTTCCCCCATGGTGTTGGTGGGTAAAAGGTCTTGTGCTGGCTCACTTTTTAATAGAGCTGTGGACCCTTCCTGTGTGTCTGAATCGATAGCCTTTAGTCAGACACTTCTGTTCTGCAGCCAGCGAGGGGTGGATATCAGGGTGTGAGTAAGAGTGATGACTTTGATGTTTATTGCCATCTCAGCCGAGGCTGTGAGGATCTGACTGATTGATTTGTGCTTATAATATCTCATAATGGAAACACGGCAGATTCACTCTTACTACAAATGAAACTAGTAACAACAGATATATTGTGCTCCCTCTGCCCTTCACATCGGCTGAAGTCTGAGTTTCCTGTTCTCTATACACCGATCAGCTACAACCTTATGACCACTAACAGATGAAGTGGTAATAATGCGGATCATTTTGTTTCACCTTTCAGGGGGGTGGGATGTATTAATCATGTATTGGTTGGCAGATCTAATTGTCCTTCCATAGACCACTTTTCATCGGGTCTACCCACTGCAGACCGAGATCATCCAACAATATCCTCAGATTATCACAATCTGGATCTTGTCAAAGTCGCACAGATACACATCTTGCCTATTTTTCTGCTTCCAACACATCAACTGTGAGAGCTAAATATTCACTTACTGCCTAATGTATATACCGCCCACTGAAATGTGTCAGTGTAATAAAATAATTAACATTAATACCACTTCATCTGTCAGTGGTCAGAATGTTATGACTGATCAATGTATATGCTAGTTTTGTCATATTTTCAATTCATAATTCAGCTTTGTCTTAATCAAACATCATCAACCAACAGCAGTAGTAGAAATACTTAGATCCTTTACTCAAGTAACGGTGTAGAAATACTTAATTACAGGTAAAAGTCCTGAATTTAGAATGAGTACTTGAGTCAAAGTAATGTTTTCAGATGGGAGAAAACACAGAACAATCAACAAATATACCAATGAACCTATTTATTTCACAGGCCACATGTCCTCTGTACAGTCCGACAGTAAAATCACAGGGATCAGCAGAAAAATGGACCCTTATGAAACCTTGTAGCACAAATAAGAACAAGCGCGAAAATAAAACAAATAATCGTGATAGAATATTGTTACTTACCTGTTAAAAATTATATTAGTGTTTTACTAATATAATATTTTATTTAGGTATTATTTAATCTGTTTTCATTCATCCATGCAACATTCTCAGCCCTTCTGACCACGCCCATTTAGACAGGAAATGAATGATTTTATATCATTGACAAAGCCTGTAATTCACCATTTCTTTATAATGGCGATCTTTGGCTGTAATACACATCAGCACCTAATTCTCAAAGACAAAATTGATATTGTATAAATCTGCACAAACCAAGGGCAGTGTTGAGTGATATAAACTGGAAGGAGTAGTTATCATAAATGTGGGTGGAATTCGACTTGCATTTGGTTGTTTCTGTTAAAGAATCCGAAGCTGTTCCTTCGGAAGATGCCTTATTTTATCCTCTTTGTTTCTGTACCTCAGACATCTTGTTAGTACTGAGAGAAGACTGCAAGATTGGTGAGCCTGGGTAGGAAAGCGTCTGTCAGAGTGGAGAACAGGCGTGGCCCAGAGCTGCAGTCATCTGCAGTGTTTCTATCTCCCCCTTTCCTCCTGCTTGTACAGCACCTGAATAATGACTTGTGTTAATTTGGCCGGGAAGTCAACGCAAATACTGCCCTCAATCGATTCCTGCGATCAATCTGACCTCTTAACCATATCATCCTGAATGGAGAGGCAGCAAGGTTTTCTTCTGTCTCAGTTGCAACACAGAAATAGACAAATTTGTGCGCAGACACACATCTATAGGTGCATGGCGATGCCCAAGCCTTTTGTTGTCTGAGTCTGTGCCCACCACTGTCTTCCCACCTCTTCTCATCATCACTACACGAGCCATAGCAACAGTCAGCTGCCCCCCTACCTAGTAGTTTTATGATCATTTCATCATTTCTCAGTCACATACATGTAGTGAAATGAAGGTCCTCTGTTAATGAGCGCTGCATACAGTATGCATGTTCCTGAGGCTGAACTTAGGTTAGATGTACAATTATAAACCACTGTAGCTGTGCCTGTTTCTATGTATTAAGTGTATCTCACACACTTTACGTAGGGAACATTTTCCCTCATCATAATTCAGTGTTTGTTTGACCTCCAATCAAACTTAAAAATAGCATCAGGGAGCCACCAACCCCTGCTTGTCAAAAGCCACCAGACATACCCTTAATTAAATACACCCATTGCACAATGCGTAAATGAATATTCCTAATTCACTTGAAAGCGTACATATTTCCAAGCATTAATATATGTTATATGTTAGGTCTGTTTGAATACTTAGCTAGCTCATTAATCTGCTGGCCAATGTGGAGGAAAAAAATAAAAACAAAAACATTTCCAACCAACACTTAGTTGGTCAAACTGTGTATTCACACGCCAGTCATAATTTGCAGTTGGAGGCCATGTTATGGTGTCCAGAGGTATGTGTGAGAGACCCAGGGTGTTATGGTGTCGTATTAGCTCTAGTTCCAGTTGGGTAAATGGTATTGATTCAGGCGCAGTGTTTTGAACTGGTGAGGAAATGTGTTGCTACAGTAGCGCACTGCAGCAGGATGCGCTGACAGAATATTAACGAAGCTGTGTGTACTGGCCAAAACGTTTTATACCTCAGAGCTTCTTCAGCTAAAATGTTCTGATGAGGAGTCAGGTGTATGTTGCATTGTGTACACCATCCTCCAGCAGTAAAGACATTAGGAGCAGACAGGCTGCCGTTTAATAGATTACAAGGGAACATGGCGACACACTGATCATATCCCCAACACACACACACACACACACACACACACACACACACATACTCACATACTCTTTACTCACTTTCCTTCTCCCAGAATTCAGTGGAGTAGAGTTACAGCACAAAACACAGCACTGCCAAGGACCTGGGAGAGTGTGTGTTTATGTGTGTGTGTCCCTGCTGTCCTCAGTGAGATGTTTGGACTTATACTTTTCACTGTAGGATCTGAAATTTCAAGCTGATAAAACAGAATACATAAACACTATCCACTATTTCTGCACCACTGAGTCCTTACAAGTTTTTCACACCACAGTAGTACAGTGTTACAATGTCTGATTTGATTACATCTGTTCAGCAAACTTAAAATCTGCATTGTGTACTTTTTAATCATTAAGCATCCAGCAGTGGTGTCTGCCAGCTCCGTGTCCTCTTCTGCTTTTTGCCATTTTGGTATAATCTCTGCAAAACAGAAAATAAAAAAAAAAAGCTGCTTTACATGCAGCAGGCCTCTATATTGAATTTCTCCACTCCTTATACTGCTAATTACATTCTCCTCCTCTACCTCCATCTGTCTCACACTTTGCTGTGAACCTGCAGCCAGCAGAGCTCCAGATTAAAAACTGGACAGTCCCCACAGATCAAAATTATTCTTATGGACAGTTTTTTTGTTTGTTTGTTTTGTTGTTTTTTTTCCTTCACAGTTGCTCACTTTCTGCAGACATACAACACTTACAAAATCTACATTAAAATCTGATTAAGTAGTGATCCACACTACTAAGATCCCAAGAACTTTTGTGAATAGTTTTAGCTTCTATTGGTCATGTTTGGTTTATGAATTTGTTCATTCATTCACCATTAGGGTTGTTGTTTAACAAGGTTAGAATGACCATACATTTAAATAATTTCTGAATCTTGTTAGTTTATTTTTTATCTCAAATTTCAACATCTAAAACCAAAAACAAGAAGGAAAAACATTTAAAAAAAGAAAAAAACATGTTCGAAAAGGAGCAGGATGAAATTCAACTTATATTCTCCCACCCCCTTACCACATCTTTTTCTACTGACCACAAAGACCCGTGTCAGCTCCTCTAAGTAACTTTAAAAAAATCTTACACATATCAAAATAAATTCTTACCAAGCCTGCACAAAACGCAAAGATGTTATAAATATCAAAAATAAGCTCTGTCCATTTCATAGCAGCATTACACATCACAAATAAACTGTCTATTTCATAACAGTATTACACATATCAAAAATAAACTCTTTCCAGTCTGTCAAATTTTTGATCAAGATGCACCTGGAATGTGCAGGAAATAGGCAAACAGTATTAAAAACAAACAATGCAGAACCAAAACAAGACTGAGACAAATTAAGATACCCAAGTGTTAGTGTTCAAGAGTTCAGTATGTGCCAAGAGGTCAGTAAGTAAATATCAGGGACTGTTTACAATCTAAAAGCAACCTAAAAATGTTACCTTTATGTTTTTCTCTACAATTAGAGAAGTGAGAGTGCAGAGCAGATTTAATTTTTTTTTTTAAATAATATAGATCCAACAGTACGCAGAAATTTTTATGTAAAGGTCTTTAGTCAAATAACAACAACAGCCATCAGAGCAGCTAATCCCTTCACATACCTGAATGTGCATGCTCCTTAGAATCCTCCAAAAACACATTTTTCCCCAGTTCTGTATTTTTCCCCTCTTTCTTTCTTCACTGTGATCACCAATTTTACTTCTTACAAGTAAAGACCTGCGCCTCCAGAGCCATATTGCTGTGTGATTTATAGTCAAGAAAGGGTGTGGGGTGCAGAACAAGCACATCAAAGACATTACATCATATTATAGTCATGTTTAATGTATGATCATTGCTCTTGTACATCTTATGGATCAACAGTGTAGGTAATGAAAGCTGAAATGCCACAGAGATGCTAAGAGGAATGAAGAGTGGCAGCTACTCGTCCTGAATAGTAAATGGAAGGTAGACATGTGAATGCTGGGTGTCGGCGCAAGGGGCTTAAATGAAAGCCAGAGATGTTTTTGGAACCAACGGGACCTAAGCTTCTGAGAGGAGGAGTAGCAGTGCTGTGTTGTGAAGTGGGTCAAAGAAAATAGATCGTGTATGTGTGTATTCCTGATGGGGTTTGAGCATAGTCTGAGATAATACATAACACAAGGGCAGAGTTTGACAAGATTAGTGTGCCAGCTGGATAAGTGATTTATAACCTGAAGGTTTAATTAACTCTACTCCTGAGCTCTGACTTCAGATATGTTTCCTGATAGATTCTTGACTTGTACATAAAATACTGCTTTGATGGGTGGTTTCACTTTGTGTTCATGCAACCCCTTTCTGCTCGTAACATTATCAAAAACAGCTTTATAACAAGAGGGCTATGTGACCACACAAATATCATAATGTAGCACATTTTCTGTCATTTTACTTAATGAGTAACATGTAGAGACAGATCAGATCAAAGATTCACAACTAGACAAGATGAAAACTTGTCTGCGACATTCTGAAAACCTGCAGGTTCACATTTATACTTTGAGATGAGACAGTGTATAATATGAACAAGGAAGTTACTTACTATAGTTGCATTTTTGGTATTGATGAAACTGAAAAACATTAAAAAAGAAGAGACCATTAAGAGAAAATGGCATCTCCTATATTGAGCTGAGAAGCAAGTTTGTGTCAACAGTACATCAGAACACACTACCACTGACACCTTAAGTTGAGCTGAGATTTACAATGTTTGGTCTGAACTGGGCTTAAAATAACTACATTGATGGATAGACCAAATTACAAAAAGTGTCTAATCATATTATTCCTCTTTTATTCTCAATCTTTGTGCAAATGTTCAGTTAACTCAGTAACTGATAAGCTGTAGACACCAGTTTGCTATGGTATTTTTTTAAAAGTCTTTTTCGTACTCAAACCAAATCCATGTGACAGAAGTAGCTCCTCTTTTAGGTTTGAGCTGCCCATTTAGTTTTGGCTGGTATTTTTCCCGGTCAGAGTCACCCTGTTTTGTGTTACATTCACTGTCTTTCACAATTGTTTGTTTTTCATCTTCATGCAAATGTCCTCACTGCATCTGTGCTGTGTGGAGGAACACATATTGTAGATTTGTCACAAAAACAAAACATGAACTACAATAGACATTTTTCTATGGTCACATATTTCACAGTAGCGTTTAATGAAGAAGGAAATGCATTCAACACATTTGCAGCTTAAAAACTCCACTCAAGTGCCTGGATGTGACACAGCAAAATTAGAAAACAAACAAAATAAGCTCCTGTTGTGTGTCTCTCTTGGCTCATTGC
The DNA here is from genome assembly GCF_902148855.1 of Sphaeramia orbicularis. NCBI lineage: Eukaryota > Metazoa > Chordata > Actinopteri > Kurtiformes > Apogonidae > Sphaeramia > Sphaeramia orbicularis. The sequence goes on from NC_043957.1 coordinate 36,096,201, forward strand.
TTTCGATCAATACATGTTTTGGCTTCATCTGTCCATCCCACTGACTGCCTCATCTTTAAACTATATCACATTTCAGCTCCTATTTTTGTATCCCTGTGTCGAATGCTAATTAATAGTGAAAATCTGTTTGCTGACTGGGTCTGCTGTCGTTGCCCTTCTGGATTATGACACTCGAGGCTCATGCAGTGCAACCCAGTGAAATGTGTCTCCCTGTTTAGACGGTGACATTATTTTATCTGCTGTCATGGATGCTGCAGCTCTGCTGACTGGGCAGGTTGCAGTGAGCAGCGACAGGACAAGGGTGTGACAAATCACTTATGTTGTCATGGTCTAAATGTAAATGTGATTCACAACTACTTCGTTAATTCCTCTTTGTGAAGTTAGTCTCTAAAGTTCATCACAGGGTCATTGTAATAAATACAATTCCAAAAAAAGAAAATTAGTTTCAATACCAGTGGCGGAAATGTCATAATTGAGGTCACCCAGCTGTCTTGGCTACCCTTTTCTAAACTTGTTTTGTGCTTTTTCTTTTACAGCTGAAACTTGAAGATCGATCCATTGTCATTCGGGACATTGTGCGACGAAACAATTCTAATGTAAGCACAGTCCTCAGCGTGAGTGTGTTTTCTGTGGCGATAACCCTTCTTTTCACTTCACTTCTTCCATTCTGTCTTATTACTTCAAGCTTTCTTTTAATCAGACTCGCTCTTTGTCAGTCTTGTCACTTCTCATTGCTCTGTTCCATTTGCTGCATCAGACATGACTAGAATAAAATCACAGGTAGACACTTAGAGAAAACTTTTTGTGTTACAGCAAAGTCTCACATCACTATGAAGTCTTAAACATAGTTGAGTTTTTCTTTGAAATTCACTTTAAGACTCTCTGAATAGAAAGTAGTGCTTATTATTTTTAATATGAAGGTGTGCTGAATCTGTTTCTGTTGCATTGCAGGACAACCAGTGTGGTATTGTGACCAACATTGACATTGAGTGTGCGGTGAAGCTAGTGGGAACAAACTGTGTGTTATATCCAGTCAACAGCAAAGACCTGCAGCACATCTGGGTAAGAGAGAAATCTACTCCATCAGGTCATCACATATGAACTTTATAGGGTTGTTTTCTAAAATATCTCCTTTTAACTGTGTTATTCTTGTTTTCTATGTTCTGCTCTAGAAATATGATCTGATGGAGAGAAGTGATGACTTAATCTAAAAGTTAGCTTTTAGTTTCACTTCAATAGTCGACACTTAATTTGTCTGTGTTTTGGCACAAAGACTGTATTGTTAAGTATTTGCTAAATATGTGTTTTCCTGTAATTAACCAATTTTTTTTTTAAATTTAACCTTTATTTAACCAAGAAAAGTCTCATTTAGTTTGGTTTCCATAAATGTACAGTACAGTGCAAGTCTGAGGCAGCCTTTAGATTTGTTGTTTTTGCAGGGTTGTAATGGGTGTGTGTCTTTATTTCTAACAAGAAATATGTGCACAGTATTGAATAACACACACACCCATTTAAAAAAAAAAAAAAAAAAATCTGCACTAGACAGCTTCTGCAGGTAAAGTCAGTATTTAATGTGAGCTCCGTTTAGATTTAGTAAATTGTTAACTCTCTTGGGTTGACTGTCTTGGTGTTTTCTTAAATAGTCTTGTGTTATATTACAGTTGCATGACCACACATTTTTTGCCTCAGCTATGTGGAATCATCTGGACAGAGAAAGGCATAAAATACCATGAAATATATATATGAGATTATTTAAGAAGACAGTCAACCTGAGAGAGTTAAAGATTTGCTGAATCTAAATGGAGTTCATACTAAATACTGACTTTACCTGCAGAAGCTGCTTAATTCTGATTTTTTTGTGTGTTTAAATGCTATACACATATTTCCTGTGTATTTCTTGTTACAGATAAATACACACCCATTCCAACCCTGTAAAAACAGCAAAGCTAAAAGACTGCCTAAGAGGAAAAAAAAATGAAATTTACAAAAAAATTTCAGTTACATGAAGTGCTTTTTGCAAAATGAGTGAATGCGCACACAGAGCAAATGGAAACACTTTTTAAAAAATAATTTCTGAGAATTTTTAACACACTTTCATCAACTGACTGATCAGCTATTTGGCTGCATGTTGCCACATTCAGATTTGGTGTGAAAGCGTGTCTGGTACAACAGGTTGTGTTGACTGAAACCAGGTAATTCCTCTTGTCTCATCTGTGCAAAAATCATCACAGCCACTTTAAATGGAAAATGTCAACAGAATGCTCTGCTTCTTCTACTCTGTTCATTAGAACCATGTGTAATGTAGCATACAGTGCCACCTGCTGGCAACTTAATGCATCCTACACAATTTCACGCAAACCAGTTTACAGAAATACATTTAATTGACATTTTTGTTTTTGTAACTTTTCCAATGTTAGCTTCAGTTTTCCTGGATATTTTACCGGAAACATGGCCATTTAGATTAAAAATCTCCCTTCTTAGAGCATTTTAGCCAGTAGAGGTGACAGAGTCAGTAGCATTCAATAACATTTGTGGCAAGCTATCAACACTAATATAAGCTCATCAAAAATTTGCTTTAGTAACTTTAAAATGACCAAGTTCTTAAGGTTTTGTAACTGATTCCAAGCAGTCAGGTCAGCATATGTTAACACACCTGTACTGCAATATGGACTTTTAGGGTCAGATAGTATGAAGAAGTCCTTGGACAGAATGTTTTTGTGCCTGATGTCTGTAGCAGTACCTAAAATAGTCTTTATTAATAAGACCATGTTGATGGCTAGGTCTATAGTATATAAGACTGGCCATCCAGTCAGAACATACAATGAAAAATGATGGGTGATGGATTTATGTTGGGTAATGAACCTCAGTGCTCCGTGGTAGACGGTGCCTGTACATTATATAACATCACCATAGTCCAGTAAATTACATAATTATTCAGAGGACATGGTAATAATCAGGATACGTTAGTTCTGTAAAATGAAAGTGATACCAAATCCATTTCATATCCATCACAACCAATATGTTGGGTAACTTTTGGATTTGGCGATATATTTTTTCTGATTAAAAAGCCCATGGAGCTTCTTTATGGTCCTCTGCTTATTGATAAACGCATTTATATAACTGCTTTTGTGTTATAGCGCTGACTTGCTTCAGGTGTTAGAGGATTGGTCTGAAGAAGAGGTCGTAATGACATACCTCTGTAGCTTTGGTTAAAACACAGTGAAGCTGTGAGCTATGACTGTAATAAAATGAAAATAAAGACCTAATCTCTGTAAAATTGACTGTTCCAATTGTTTTCCAGTCATTTATGTACAACGACTACATCGCTTATGACTTCTGGTTGGGGAAGGTGTATGACCTGACTAATCACATCATTCTGAAGCTCTCAAATGGAGCCAGGTAGGGCGGCACCATGTGTATGTGTGGTTATAGCGTGTACAGTGACCATGTGGCAGTCTGTCACAGCGTGTACGTCCTGGTACTCATTCATCAGTGCCAAATCCACTGAATGTCAGCCAGTCATGTCTCCGTTCGCCTCCCTGCAGGTGCTCCATGAGCGTGGAGGACGGTGCCAAGCTTTACGACATCTGCCCACATGTCAGCGATTCGGTACGTAGCCACAAGCTCCTGTCACTTCAGCTTCGTTATTTTAAGTTGTCTGCAAGTAGCTGTAGATCAGAGTCAGATACTGATTTTGTATAAAAAAGCGATGCATTTTGCTCTTCTTCTTTCACAGGGTCTGTTCTTTGACGAGGCGTACGGTTTTTACCCCGGACAGGTCCTGATTGGTCCAGCCAAAGTCTTCTCTAATGTACAGTGGCTATCAGGGGTCAAACCTGTCCTCAGCAGAAAATACAAGTTCAGGGTGGTTGTGGAAGAGGTAAGATGGTTTTTTGTTCCAGAGGTCACACTTGGTAGCTGCAGTCGTCATCTGCGTTTCAGAGCTGTTGGTCTGGTTGTATAGAATAAAATAACTGCCACTTCAGTCATCTGTTCAGCAGACACTTCACTAAAGATATAAAATGTGATCAAAAGCTTACACGTTGGAGCTGAAAGGCCCATTCATGCTTGATTTTCATTCATAAGTAGGTACGTCCGTGTCAAGTGTCACTGCCGCCATGCGTCCATTGTGTTTTAATGAGCGTTTGTCAATCAATCCACCAGAGGGCGCTGCTTGTAATTAAGATACTGACTGAACACTGATGACAGGAGGTATTACTAATGTGGATACTAATGTTGATACTGAGATGGGTAGTTGTCATAAGTATGTTGGTAATTTATCACTAACTCACATTCGCGCTTTGAAAAGTTCCACCATTTCTGCAAATTAGTTTTTTCAAATCTCAACGCTGCCGCCATGGTTTCCAGTGGTACTGCTCTGCATACTCCGTTGGGGTTTGCATCCGTAATGTCACCAGCTCAGATTGTAAGGCTGGTGAATTATTTCAGCCTCATTATAGTGACACTTCAGCATCTGTCTGCACTAAAGTGTTTGGTTTTAGTCTGCCTTAACTTGCAGAGTTTGTGTAATGTGTCTTTTGCTGACTCTGCTGAACAAATGATGATAAAGCACTAGTAAGTCCAGCTGCAGGTCCAGGGTCTGAACTCCAATGTGCAACGAGTCTGGTTTACACAGGTGCTTGGGAGTTATGGTATAGAGTGTAAAAACAGGCCATGTTAATCTGCCACAGTCTAGATAATTAATGGAAACACTGCAGCCATAGGTAGAGGACTACCTATGTCTGCAGTGTTTCCATTAATTACCTAGACTAGAATAATGTTGGTCCACAATCATGCAAAAATACAGTTTCTAGTCAGATAAAAAAAAAAAAAAAATTAAAAGCCATTGCACATACAGTAGCTTAAACCTCCAGAACTAGAGAAGTTATTATATTTAGGTTGTAATTTGCCTACATTTTCTCAAAGGAGAGAACTTGTGATTCAGTTTGTGAACGTGATTCTTTTTGTCATATGATCTTTTGGTCAGGTCACTCAGCCCTAATTTTACATTTATTTCTTTATATTAAAAAGCATCAATAGTTACCATGGTGACATGGTTATTTCCTCAGGTGAAAGTGGTTGAGTTGAAGGTGACATGGATCACAAAGAGCTACTCCCCTAAAGGCTCGGACAGCGTCTACCCCCCTCCCTCCACCATCACACAGGAAAACCTCCACAGGTGGGTCCTGTTGTTGCTACGCGTAGGTGTGTTGTACCTGTTTGCATGATGTGACATGTTTTGCTGCTGGTCTTTGAGTAATGTTGCTGTACTGGTCGGGTTTAGGGTGAAGCGTCTGGGCTTTTATGACCACACCCAGAGGCAGCTGGGAGAGAGAGCCCTCTACGTATTTCCCGCTAAGGGTGACGCTACACGTGTGACCTGTGACGGTACTGAAGGTATCCCCGTCCTGCCAGAGGATCCTGTGATCAGAAAGGTGTGTTAAAATGTGAACTCAGTGATCATTTACCTATACTTTGTTTTTGGAGTTATTATTACCCAGCAATACTCTATCTTGTCATTGTATTATCTTAATATTTAATGAATCAAGTAATTGAACAGGGGATGATTATTTAGAGCAGGGGTGTCAAACATGTGGCCTGCGGGCCAAAACCAGTCAACTAAAGGGCCCAATTCGGCCCACAGGGTGAATTTGCGCAAGGTGGAAAATATTATATTGAAGATATTAACAGTTCAGCTTAGTTCAGGTGACACATACAGTCCAATCTGAAGTGAATTGGACCAGTAAGATAATAGCATAATAACCTATAAACAATTACAGTTTCAATTTTTTTCCTTTTTTGTGTTTGTTTTAGTGTGAAAAAAGTAAAATTACATGAACATGAATAACATGAACAACCATGAGCAACCTGAAATTTATTTAAAAAATACTCTACATGCAATTTTAACAATATTCTGCCTGTTACTAAATGTTTTGTGCCTTTGTAGATCCACTGTGATCTGTAAGGTCCAATGCACTTGTGTAAATGAGAAGCTGAGGGATATCATTGTTAAAATTGCACTTTTACTTAATTGCACTAAAACAAAGAGAAAAATGTTTAGTTACTATTTTTGGGTTATTATGCTATTATTTTACTGGTCCAACCCACTTGAGATCAAATTGGGCTGTATGTATGTGGCCCCTGAACTGAAATGTGTTTAACGCCCCTGATTTAGAGAGAGTCGGCCTCTTGTTGTTAGACATATTCATTACCTTTGATTAGCTGAGTGTTTATGATGATCCTCACACTCTCACTCAGTGTGTGTGTCTGTGTTTTTGTGTGTCTTGCAGTTGAAAAGGTTGTTCAAGAAGGAATCAGGGAAGAAGACAGAGAATGCTGACTCACAAGGTACCAGACAACATACTGCAAAAAAAAAAACAAAACACAGTATAAAGAGAACTATCAATGAGTTGCATGGACACACACTTACACACTTCAGCTCTAATGCAATGCCAAGTCCTTTTGAGGCTGTGACTCATGACTGGTACAGAAAAACTTTCACTCGCCTAAAAATAAAAGTCTGGGAATCTCAAATGAACTGGACGTGATAACTTTAGTAGTTTCAATTTTAGTGTATTTGTGCTGTATTTGTGTCATCTTGTCACTGCTTCAGACATTTAAGTGGAATAAAACACCCACCTCTAGTGACAGAGTGGACACCCCACCACAGATAAAATCTAACAATGTGAATCAGTGTGGTCATTATGGGGGCGTGGCCACAGGTTCAACTGTCAGCTGACTGATGCTGGATGACATCACACCGGACCATCTCTATAGCCCCTTTTACACAGCACTTCCGTTATGGGAATATTTTACCTTTATCTGGAACGATGTCTGTGTAAACAAAATGGTGGGATCATTTGGTCCCATCTTGTAATGCCTCTGGAGGTAGAAAGGTGGAATCATGATTCTGAAACACTATGTAAAAGGAACATCTCTCGTTCCACAACCAAGGTGTGACATTTTGATGACAGCGACCCCATGCCAGAGAGACAGCGGGCACTTATGGAGGCACTGGCATGGATTCTGCGGCACCCGGGGTGGCTGCCACAGAATCCATGCCAGTGCCTCCATATGTGCCCGCTGTCTCTCCCGCACCGGGGTGATTTAAAAAGGAGCCCGGGCCATATACAGTAAACAAACATATCAACGCGACCAGAAAGATGTTGAACTGGAGAGACGCAGAGATCCACCAGCTGTTGTCACTTCGGGCGGAGGACTCTATCCATGCTAACATTTGTGGAACGGTGAAATACTCTGGAGAGGTTAGCAACACCGCTCTGCTCGGGGTATTTCCAACGCAGAAGTTATATGTCACACTATAGGCTGCGCTGCGCTGCGTCACCGCCCCTTTGATTCTGGAACACAGGTCATCTGTGTAAAAGTCCAGCCTGTCTCACCTCTGTTACTCCTTTGATTTGGCTGCGGAAATCGGTCAATGGTGGTAAAAAGGTGGGATCACCATCTTGCCTTTTTCCAACCTGTAATTGCCACTTATCACCACTAGGGGCTCCAAAGAGAACAAAATTGTAAAGGTTGCTGCTTTAATTTACACATTTTTCATAAATGAAAAAGATGATTGTTTTCAGTTGAAGCCTTAAATGTTAACAATAAGACAAAAGGGTATTTTTGCATCTGAACATCTGAACCCAGATTATATACCTTTGGTCCAGTTAGTTCTACTTTCAACTAATGCATAATGGAGTCAACTAATGCATCTTTCCATCATCATCTACCCTTTATAGACAGCTGTGTGTCTAATGTCTGGATAATAATTGACCTCAGTTCAACCCTTAAATTCCTTGAACTAGTTTTGTGTCGACTTCCACATTAATTTTTCCTCTACATTTAACCTCTCCTAAGTAATTTATTACCATTTATTATATTATCCTCAGCATTTTTTTGTGAAATCTGGTATTTTCCAATATTTATTTTACTGATTATGTAGATGTTTACATAAGCTCAGTTAATTCAAACGTAATTGTATGAAAACATAGAAAAATGAAGCAAAGGTGACTTTTTCAACAAAATATATCAGTAAACTGATGTAGAAACAAGCATGTACAACCTCTGTCATGACAGACTACATGGGTTTGGTGTTGAATCAATGTTGCAGAAAATGATGAGGTTTCCATGTTCAATATGGAGCCTTTGAACATGCAAATAAGACACATGTGATGCTGCTTAAAGGCCCAGAAACTGCACTTTATCTGAATTATATGAATTGTATTAATAGGATTAGTGGTTTAAATGTTAGTAAACATTTCAGATTAGTAGATGCTTTTGGTCGCTGGTGGCTGTTAGGGTCTTTCAGGGTTAACTTTTTCCATTTGTTCTTCTGTGTTTCTCAATTATGGCCTTGCATAACATCCTGCGACTGGTCTAAAATTCAGAACCATTATAGTGTTTTTCATGCTGTAATTGATCAGGACTTAGATCACCTTTTCTGATTCAATCCAAGAGTGGCTGTTTAATCCAAACGGTGGTCTGGTACTAAATGGTTCTAAATGTGGTTTGAACACTATAAAGCCAGAAGATTAAAGCATTTTTCTAAAGGTGAATGTGAAATTCTAAGCATATATTTTTGTCTTTTTCTCACACACACTCTAATATATCATTGTCAGAAAAGTAAGCATTATTTTGTGCTTACAGGACCTTTACACAGAGCAGCATCAGGGAGTTTTACAGATCCTGAGAGACAAGGGGCAGTCCTCGGTACACTGTAAACAGACTAATTGGAAATTTTGCTGAAGAAGAAAATACAGGATAGAGCTCTGTCTTTTCGTCAGGCAATAACAAAATAAATCCTATAGTAGCTTCTTGTACTTTTCTTTTTTTCATTTATTCACCAGGGAGAGACAATACAAATCTCTATAATGTGTAGTTTAGAGTTTCAGCTGAATGGGGGTTTTTTTTGTCTCTCACCAGGTGAACACAAGTCAGAGCAGACAGACGCGCCACATCCTAACAACAACAACGGTCCTGTGGTTCCCATTCAGGACCAGAATACCAACGATACCTTGGCTGAACATGGAGAGCAGGACGCCGATGACGAGGCCGCAGAGGACACCGATGACACCAGGTCTGCTCGATTGATTTACTGTCATGAGGTTTTTTTTTTGGTTTTTTTTTATTAGTCCCCTGGCACTTAGAAATTGGCATGTCTGCCTGCCACCATTTTGTTTCCGAAGCACAACTGGAAGACAATTCAGCATTTTTCCACCAAATGCTATGTATTGGAACGGTGCCATTCGCTGTGTTGTCTGTTGTCCTGCCTTTTGTCATTTTGTTGTACTGGCAGAACTAGAAAACAATTTGACATGTTTCCAGTAAAGTATTCATCAACAGAGAGAGGAAATTGTCAAATACTAATGCAACATATTCACCATGGAAAAATTGGTACAATAACTTTTCCACTCATTTCCAGTGTTTTGTCATTTGTGTATTAGTCAGCTGCTCTTCTTTACTTCGTCAACAGAATTACATTATTTTCGCTTAAATCTTGTGAAAACTAATTGTTTCCTCCAAAACCATGCACATGGCATAATAAAGACTAATTGTCCTGTTTGCTCTTTTTTTCCACGGTGAATTATTTTGTAGATGTTGGCTTCAAAATTTATATTTTTATTATTTAGCATAAAAGTGGATTAGCTTTGTTATTGAATTAAATTAAAAGCCATTTCATGAGTGTGTGTTTATATAGGTGTGAGATACAGTGGAAGAAATAAGCGTATTAGGTTTATTCACAGTTTGATGTTTTTTACATTGTTGAAATATATACTGCCTCGCCTAAACAAAACATCCCATACACGATATATTATTGGACTGCCATTAGCTGTGATCACAGGACACATTGAAGTATTGTTTATGCTGTGCAATGCTTATCCAGAATTGTACTAACTTTGGCGGAGATCTTGTATTGACGACAGTAATTGGACTACTGTGTAAAGTCTTCTCCATCACATCCCAAAGTTACTCAATGGGGTTCAGGTCTGGACTCTGTAGTGTCCAATCCATGTGCGAAAAGGACGTCCCATGTTCCCTGAACCACTGTTTGACATTTTGTGCCTGATGAGTCCCGGCATGATCATCTTGGAATATGTCTGTGTCATCAGGGAAAAAAAGTCCTGTGATGTTCAGACCCAGTCCTTCAGTATTTTCAGGTTCAGATGACTTTATTTTATGGACTCATAACATTTTTGAACCTAGATCTGACCAACTGAATCAACCCTAGATCATAACACTGCCCCCACAGGCTTGTACTATAGACACTAGGCATGATGGGTAATCACTTCAACCCCCTCTCTTCTCACCCTGATGCACCCATTACTCTGGAACAGGGTCAATCTGGAATCATCAGACCACATGACCTTTAAAGTCCAATATTTATGCGCTCTATCCAAATGATGGTGGTTTAAGAAGTGAGAAGCTACTGCATCAGGTAAAGGGTTAAACAACTCATTACTGCTGACACATGTTAATCAGTGCAGTAGTTATCAAATGGATGGATCTTGACTATTTCCGTAGTTAAATCCCAGTGGAGGCTTTTGCCAAACTTTATGACTCATTTCCTGTTATTTGAGTGTCTGTGCTGTGACTGTAAATGAGAACTGTGTATTTTCAATAGCATGACCTGTGTTCACGCCTGTTTGTTTGCAGCTCGCTGACATCGTCTGCCAGTTCCACAGCCTCCTCTCAGAGCGGCGGTCTGGGAACGAACCGCAAAAAGAGCATCCCGCTCTCCATTCGCAACCTGAAGAGGAAGCACAAGAAGAAGAGGACCAAGATACCCCGCGAGTTCAAACCTGGAGACCGGCAAGTTACAATTCTGTCTAAAATTTGTCTATTTTTATTTAATTTTTTTTTTTTTTTTTAAATATCCAGCTTCTACATCTCCATCCTCCTCAATCTACATGATAATTAACCATCTTTGACTTTATTAGAAATTCAATAACAGGTGACCTGAACATCAAAAGTCAAAGTGGTAAAGACCTAAATGAATAAGTATGGATTACTGAACATACTGAGTATCACATTACTTGTAAAAATAAAAGAAGAAAAAAAAAGTAGGAAATTCTTTGTGTAAATGATTTTGTAGCTGTTATTGTCCCACAAAATACAGTAATTCCTATTGAGAAGCATATTAACCGTTGACCTCAATTCCAAAAGTCTCCAAAATGTCCTATCAGAGGTGGTTGTTTAGAGACACATGAAAATGAGACAGCAGTATGAATGGGATACAGGAAAGCCTGGATTGTGCAAGTTCAGACGATACTCTGGAGAAAAGTATTAACAGAAATGTGTTGGACACGATCCTTATGTTATGAGGAGCAGCTACTTTCCTGTTACACGAGGCCGAAGTTTTTGCTGCTTTGTGATTTCTGTGATTTTATTTAATGTAATCTATGTATTTGTTTTTGTCTTTGGGATTGACTCTTGGTCCATTTGGACACTGTCAGCAGCTTTAGAGCCTGTGACATTCACTTTATCTATGCACCTGATACAATATGTGGCTGATGTACAGATCGACATCTGTTGCTGCCTTTTCATACGACCACAGCAGCAGCTTTCCTCAGAAACCGACAACTCTGTGGCCCTTCAACATCTCTGTCTTGTTTGTGAAAGGGCTTAATGTGTCGATCAGTCTGACTCTTATGTTTAACACTTTCATGTCAGACTATTGACGGTATCATCTCCTCTGCTGGACAATGACACACACACAACCCCAGGTTATAGTACATACTCCTTCTTCTTTCTTTTGTGCAGATTTCTGGACTTTTATCATTTAATTAGAATAAAATAAAACCTTTCAAGCGTGACTCTAGTTCAGTTTGACAACTTCTAAGCTGATTTTATGAAACTGAGAAATCCAAAAAGTCATGTTTATGGAAGTCAGGATTTGTATGACAGTATCCAAGACGCCAAATTCACTGCATCAAATCTCCTAATCAATACAGAAGATCAGGTTGAAGTAATTAGAAGTATAATTTTAGATCTTGGAAGGAGACTGCACCAGTGTTTCTGTCCTTTGTTAACTCTTGTGTGTCCATGCTGTTGCAGTGTGGCAGTGGAAGTGGTGTCCACAAAGACCACCGCAGATGTGATGTGGAAGGACGGGCGGGTGGAGAAGGGGATCCGATCGAACGACCTCATCCCAATCCAGCATCTCGACAGCCACGAGTTTTGTCCTGGGGACTTTGTAGTAGACAAGAGACGTAAGGAGTTGAAATTGAATGGGATTTAGTGTGTTTCTTTGTGTTGCACTATCCTGCTTTGTTCTTTATCTCTTTTTTAGACTATGGAAAGCATAGTGTGTGTCAGATCTCTGTCCCTATGGACTCTGATGAGGTGTTTTATGTAGGCCACTCAGCCATTAAAGTACCTGCAGTATCTAGGTCACTCACTGAAACTATGCTAAGTTTGTGTGAAATGGACTGAAAATCTACAGATTTACTTTTAAGCTGTCATGTGTTAGCTAGTGAAAACAAAATTCCTCTGAGACAAATCCATTTTTACTGACCTGCATGAGGAGGTTTCTGCTCTTTGTGTTGTGTTTACTTTTAGTTTTTTTTTTAATGTATATTTTATATGGGTGTGTGCTCCCATCAGCTCAAGCCTTTCAGGACCCAGGGGTGTATGGTGTGATCCAGTCTGGTGATCACAAGGGCAGAACATGTGTGGTCAAGTGGATCAAACTGAACTCAACCAGCGACGACGTGGAGGTCAGTCAGAGGAACACGACAACTGTGTGTTAAAGAGTGTATGTCTTATAGTGTATAGAGGAGAGAGACCAAAAACGATCAATGTGCAAGTACACGGAGAGGAAATACTGTCAGTTCCTCTTACCTGAAATATTGATTTTCTTACTATATTCATATTGCAAAGTACACATTTTTGCTAAAAACAGATCATTTAACATATAGTCCCTGGAGTGTGAGATACACACTATTAGTAGTTTTCCCAACAGAGGAACAAGTCTTCCACTGGTGTGTTTTAGGGTCAGGGTACGGAGTAGTTCTACTGTTGTCGAGAAATGACAAGTTATTGTATTTAGGAAAACGTCTTTCCCAGTTTTAAATCGCAAATGAATTCCCCAAACATTCAGATGTCCTAGTTTTCCACTGTCCCTTAAAAGCACTGTGCATTTGTGGAACTGCATGGAATCTCAAAACTCCATACAGTCTCTGCACAATGTAGTGTGAAATAAAAAAAATGCATGTACTACATCACCATTTATTAATATGTCCTTTTATAAAATAGTGTTCCATTTATTCAGATTGTTTGTCTGTGTGTGGATGTGAACGCATATTTATGAAACCACATTAGGTAAAAGCTATTGTACAGTTGTGTGAATTTTATTTTTCATATAGTACACATTCTTTCCTTACTTGACACTTTCTTCCCCATACAAATATATAGAGCTACAACTATTAAACAATTAATTGATTACTCATTAGCTACTAAGTTAATCTATTCTGATAATTGATCATCAGTTTGGCAACTTAAAAAAAAAAAGCTCAATTCTCAGATTCACTTAAGTTAAATGTGAATATTTATCTGTTTCTTTCCTCCTCAGTGGCAGTAAACTGAATATTTTTGGATTGTGACCAAACAGATATTTGAGTACATCACATCACACTTACTTGAGTTATCAAAAATATAATCCACAGATTAATCAAAACTGAAAATTCTTGTATGTTATGACCATGGCAGCATTCAGTCCCATTTTGTGATACTTTTACTACACATTTTTCAACTTAATTGTTCATTTGATGAATCCAGGTCATCGGTGTGGAGGAGGATGTCAGTGTTTACGACATCGCAGATCACCCAGATTTCCACTTCCGCACCACCGACATTGTCATCAGAATATGGAACTCTGAGAATGGACAGAACGACTGTGAAAATGAGGTGAAAACAAAACATAATTCCCTATCAGCTCACCATGCACTCCAAGTTTAATTTGTGGATTTTCTTGAAAAAAAATCATTGTTACGTTTAAGAATTGTTGGGTTCATGAGACATCCTAAAGTTGTAAAGCTTCGAGCTTAAAGCTACTTTTAATCATCAGTTTGGTCCCCAAATCTAATTCCAATAGAACAGCATCTCTATTGTCATTGTATAACCAAATTGAAAGTGTATCAGTCATCAAGTTGCAACATAGTAATAAAAAAAGCATACATATATTCAAGAGTATAATAAAAATTAAGTGTTAAAACCCTAAAAAACAACTAGTAAGTCTAAAACACAAATATTATGTCAGTAGAAATATAAAAAAATGCATAAAAAATGGCGAAATGTTGGGTAGATATCTTTGAAAGCTTTTTATGACAAAGATTTGATATTTGTTCTAGATACTGTGCATAACAATCAAAAGACATTATTTTACTCCATCATTTAATTTTTTTTTACGTAGTGCTCAACGTTTAGCTTCTCTGGTGGTACCAACCTAAGGCAAAAATGTCATATTATCCTTAAAGCCTCTTTGTAAGATAACTGGGAAAGCATGTTTATGCGTCCACAGAGGTCAGCTGTTGTGATGTGAATGACCCTGGTGCCTTTCCTTCAGGACAATGTTCAGGAAAACAGGACATTTTACAAATACAACACCATTTCATCTGTTTCTCATCCACCTGTGTCATGCTAAAAAACAATTGGCTCAGATCTTTGAGTCAAAATGTGTTCCATTGTGCCGTTACTTGCTGATAATGACCATCTCTACATATGTTTGTCATCAGACGTCGGTGGGTCAGGTGTCCAGAGTGGATGTAAGCAGCAAAGTGGAGGTGGTCTGGGCAGATAACTCTATGACCATCGTCTTGCCACAGGTATGGGTTTTCCCTTGATAAAACATCACCTTTGGCCTTAAGAGTGATAAGTGATGTAGCAAAATATTTACAAGTAGTCGGACTGTTCCACACAGCACCTTTACAACGTGGAGTCTGAGATCGAAGAGACGGACTACGACTCTGTGGAGGAGACGAGCAGCGTTCTGTCCACTGAGGAGTGGGAGGATGAGAGTGACAGCTGGGAGACAGATAATGGTTTGACCACGGAGGACGACAGTCACGTCAACAACGCAGACGCCACCGACACGGCGACCCCAACCCCGACGCCCACCGGCTCCTCCTTGTTCATCACCCTCCCACAGGAGGGCAGCAAAGCCGGGGTCACCAGCCCCACTAAAGGGGGCCCTGGGGAGGAGGGAGAAGGATCAGTGGCTGTGGCTAGTCCTGCATCCGGTGGAGGTGAGGGAGAGGGTTTTTAACATGTACAATATTTTCAAGGGAAATATACCAACTTCACAGTGCATCTTATGTCTTTGCTTTTCCCAAAATGTAATCAGATCTATTCTGGGTCACTGACGATATATAATCCCAGTTTGGTATGAATTCAACCAATAGTTTTGCTGCTAGAGTGTTAAAAAACAAAACAAACCAAAAACAATACCCCTCGCCTCCCCTTTGGGGGGTGGGGTAAAAATTCACCAATCAGATGATTCCTTACTTTACAAACACTATGAATAAGAGTACACATTCTGTGTATAAATTAATATTAACCTGTATTTTCATTACAGTCTATTGACTTAAATAGCTTTTTCATTTTCTTCAAAACTGTACCAGTTACCAGAACTCAACCAAAACCAAAAAGGGTTACCGAAGCACTTTGTTTTGAGCCGTCTGTACAAATCCAATCCAGCTGAAAACAAGTCGCTGTACGTCCCAGTTTTGCATCATAGCAGTAACAGACGAGCAGTGACGCACAGCTGTTTCAGAGCCTGGATTCACCTCTGCAGAGACTGAAGCTCATTTCACTTGTCAAGTCACTTCTAATCATGTGTCATCCTCACTCATGGTGACGACATATTGGTGTCTGTCCGTGATGTTACTACCTCTGTTCTGGTGTGTGTAAGGTAAATCATGTGGCTAGTGTGTAAATGACACAGAATTTAATATATTTGAGACCTTTCAGCTGATTAAACTGAAAAACATGTACTTCTGGTCACTGGAAGTCTATCAGTGTATCTCCTACATCCATCACATAGACACAGACGTACCAGACTGCTCTATTATGATTCAACTACACCCTTTCATTTTATAAAACATGTCACATCACAGAATCCACTATCTTTGACCCGTCTGATAAGTCTTTTGAGTTTACCTGTTAGAATTTGGTGTGACCTTTCAATTTCCTCTGCCAGGAACCACTCCAGGAGCAGCAGTGAACGGAGCCGAGAAGCCCAGTAAGGACGGAGGTTCTCGAGGCTTCAGAGAACTGAAAGAAGCCTTGAAGATCCTGGAGAGTCTGAAGAACATGACTGTGGAGCAGCTGTGGACCGGCGGCTCTCCGACCTCCCCCACCTCTGCCGAACCCGCTTCCACAACACACATAGCGAGTTCGGTGACGCCCACAGCTCCGGAGAAACCAACCAAGGAGAAACGCTTCCTGGATGACATCAAAAAACTACAGGAGAATCTGAGGAAGACGCTGGACAATGTGGCCATAGTGGAGGAGGAAAAGATGGAGGCAGTGGTGGAAGCAGGAGGCAGTGGAGCAGTAGTCACAGAGGTACGAGTCTGGAAGTTCTCAGATGAATGTCAAAGACAGCCACAGCAATTCTACAAAAAAGGAATCTACCCATAGAAACACGGATTACAAAAGTGTTTAGACTCTAATGGAGCTTATGTTGAAAAATTATTTTGTTATCTTGATAAATAAAGTTTGTAACTCTCCCTTGTATGTGTCAAATCAGCAAAAATAAATGCTATTTGTTTTTCCTTCATCTTATCTGCTGCCATGTTACCATTCAGGTGGAGAGACCAGGGGAGGAAAAACCCCAGCAGGAGCCCCAAACACCTGTGAGTGGACAGGAGTGGCCTAGTGAGTTTCTCAGCGACACACCAGTACTGTGCCAACAGAGTGGTGGCAAACCAGGCGTCACCTTTACCAGTGCCAAGGGAGAGGTGTTCTCTGTGCTGGAGTGGGCACCAGGTGAGGCATAAACCAGCTTTTTATTGTTATAACAGGAGACCTCAGGTTAACCTACAGTATACTGGTATAGTATACTAATAAAATGAGTGTTAACATGAACAAAAAGCTTTTTGTCAGTTTTTAACATTGAAAAAAAACATTACAGTAGTGGAAAAATCATACACAAACATAAATATTGTCATGAATTATTTGCAGAAAAATCTTTTTTTGTGTGTTTGACGCAAACAAATGTAAATGATTTTTTTTGTTTTGCTAATTGTTAACAACAAAAAATAAGAAAACTAAATTCTTGACAGTTTCAACATGTCGTGCCCTGGATGTGTTCCATTATTTTGCTTAAACATCGAGTTTGACCTTGATGGAACGGAGCATGTGCAGAAGGAAGCATATAACAATATTTGGCATCGTTCAGTGACCTAAGACTGATTCTTAATGTAATGTATCATGAATACATGGGGTGTGCAAATCTTTTTCCATCACTGTATATCTATTAAGCTGTTTAAATGGATAATTAACTTGATAAGGCCTGGGCCATTTGTTTCCAGTTGGACTCACTCAGATATAGCACAAAACAATGTAGCAGTCAGTAGCAGACGCTTCATTCATATAAAACCATGTTTTGATCAGAAAACAAAATTCGTAATTGTCACACCATAATGCGCTATTTATTTTTGCTCTTCTTTGTTTTGTTCAGCGGGTTTTAGTGGTAGAGAAATAATACTTAAACTGTTGGATCTGCTTAGTGTTAGGTTAGTTTTGCAAAGTTTGACGCGCAAGTCTTGTTTTATGAAATTATTCATGTCATACACTGGTGGTGTTGTCTGAAAATAATAGTAATATGGCAACTATTACAGCAAAATGTGGAAAAGTGAAAGGGCTGAAGATGGTGGAGATATTTTGCTTTTGTCTTCCTTCGTGTCATTTGTAAATCTATCCACCATCTTGAATAGGTCAGAGTATAATATTTGATCTGAGCAGGTTTTTGGGTATGCATAAAGTCATTGTAAATGTGTACTTTTATTTTGCATCTTTAGAGCAGCTTTGTACAGTTGTTGTTTTTTCTATTTACACCACAGGCAGGAGACTACACTGCATACATGACCTGTATCAAATTCAGAATATTGTTTGGAATAACCGTGGAGTATTAGTGTGCGTGTAAATGTAGCCGCTGCAGCTTCACATCCCTTTACAGGTTTTGTTTTGACCACTTGGACACCGAACACTCTGCTTCACATTGACAGTGACGGTGATAGTAACTGCCTCCCATTTCCTTTCTGTAATCGTACTCAAACGCCACAAACAGTCACATCCCCACTTCCTGCCGAAACAAGCCGTCTTACGTTGGAGGTTTTTATTTCCTTCTGTATTGCAATTCAATCACTATCTCTGTGTCTCGGTTGCAGACACACACTCATTCAAGAAAATGGAGTTTCAGCCAGCAGAAGCCAAGAAGTTCTTCAGCACAGTCAGAAAGGAAATGGCTCTGCTAGCGACGTCGCTGCCAGACGGCATCATGGTTAAAACCTTTGAGGACCGCATGGTGGGTTTTCTGTTTTTAACTTTATATTATTTAGCACCACATTATTAACCCTTTCATGCATACTGGTCACTACAGTAGACAGCTATTCTACATCTGTTCTCTTGTATATTCATGGATTTTATGTTTTAGGTTTCATATCAGCCAACGCAGTGGACGCCTATGCATCATCCCAAACACTGCCATTCATACCATTACTGTAACTTTGCTGTTCTTGATAAATCTGATCTGCACTAACATGTTTGAGTGTAAATCAGTTTGTTGTTATTGTTATTAGACTGTAGTTTTTTTTTGTTTTGTTTTTTTTTTGCATATTATCTCCATAAAATGAGTAATAGCTAATATTAGAGTATGTTAAAATGTGACAAAACATCAGATTAGCAGCAATAAAAAATGTATTTCATAGTTTTCACACAGTGTATCAGTAAATACATGTTTCTTTGCTTCAAAAATTAAATGCATGATGTCCAGCTGAGTGGATATTTTTTTGCAACTCCATGAAAAATAGGTTCATAAAAAATTCTTCAATGGCATTGTTTTTTTTTCAGGCCTAAAGAGGAATAAAAACACTTAGTAAAAAAAAAAAAATCTTGATAAGGGTCAAAACACGGTATTTAAAATCTCTCTGACGGGACATTTTAGAGACAATTTGACCCACATTTTTACTTTTAAATTCGTTTTTGCTTTAGTTGGACCACAAGGGATTATCCAAAACAAGGAGCTAATTTATAGTGAAATAAACGTTGGAATGGCAATCAATTAAAATTCGCTCTCTGATTGGACATTACTGTGTTTCGGCCCATTGAGGTTCTCATAATTCATGCATGAAAGGGTTAAATTTACAAGGATTCACATAAGCATCTGTGTGTGTGACGCTCTGCTTGTTTTGTTTTTTTCTTTTACACAGGACCTGTTTTCAGCTCTGATCAAAGGCCCGACTCGTACGCCCTACGAGGACGGTCTGTTCCTGTTTGACATCCAGCTGCCCAACATTTACCCTGCTGTGCCGCCTCTCTTTCGCTACCTGTCCCAGTGCAGCGGACGCCTCAACCCCAACCTCTATGACAATGGCAAAGTGTGTGTCAGTCTGCTGGGCACCTGGATCGGCAAGGTGAGGACGCTTTTACAATTCACATTCTACAGCAGGGGTGTCAAACTCATTTTAGTTCAGGGGCCACATACAGCCTAATATGATATAAAGTGGGCCAGACCAGTAACATAATATAAATAATAGCATAAGAACTAATAAATAATGTCAACTCCAAAGTTTTCTCTATACTTTTGAGTGAAAAAAAGTAAAATTCCGTCATGAAAATGTTTACATCTACAAACTGTACTTGACCATAACATGAACAAATACAAGCCTGGAAATTCTTAAGAAAAATAAGTGCAGTTTTAACAATATTACGCCTAAGTTTATCATTCATACAAATGCATTACAACTTACAAATCACGATGGATCTACAAATACACAAAACATTTAGTAACAGGCAGAATATTGGTACAATTCCACATACTTCTCTTAAGACATTTGAGTTTATTCATATTTGTTCAGGTTATTCATATTTTGCTTGTAAAAGGCTAGTCTGTAAATGTAAACATTTTTGTGTAATTTTTCTTTTTTTTTTTTTCTTTTTTTGCAGTTTTCATTATTTATAGGCTATTATGATAGTATTTTACTGGTCTGACCCACTTTAGGTTGAATTGACCTAAAATTATTTTAACATCCTTGATTGTTAATATCTAAAGTGTAATTTCTGCATTTCACAAATTCATCCCGGGGGCCAGATTGGACCCTTTGGTGGGCTGGTTTTGGCCCCTGGGCCACATGTTTGACACCTGTGTTCTACAGTGTTTGCTGACCAAGTCCAATACTGAGCCTCACCTCATACAACTCATAACGTCAACCCAATACACCTAAAAATTATGTCGTAATCCACAGGGAACTGAGAGGTGGACCAGTAAGTCCAGTCTGCTGCAGGTCCTCATCTCCATACAAGGTTAGTGTGCACAAAATCACACACCTCTCCTCTGTCCTCCTTCTCCTCTCTGCAGCACTGAAATGTTTTATTCATATGTTCATTTGCTCAGAAGGGCTCTGAGTGGAATGTCGCTCAGCCATTCAACTAAATATATAACCTCCACACCGACAGTCACTCCGCAATCTGCTCTGCTCAGTGAATTCAATCCAGATTTTAATCTAATTAATTTGTTGAGTGTACAAAAATAAGTCTCTGGTTCAGTTTTAATGTAGCCTCAAATATGTGTTCTCCTCCTGTGGTAGTGATTTTGCTTAAATCAGTCGAGAATAAATCTGTTTTCACATTGGTTGACTCCTGCAAAAATACTGAGTCAGAAGCTGAGATCTGCCTGGGGAGTGAAAGTGATAATTGCAGTTTGTCTGGAACATTGACTTCTATCTACATCCTCAGAATCAAAATAGAACAGTGATTTATCCTCATGCACCACCTTGATGCTGTGTAAAATTTCCACAAGCCTAAAATCTAATAATTAGAATTAATAAGAGTAATAACTGTAGGTCTCAGTAAACTGTTTCACACACACAGCTCTGTGGGGTTGTGTTCCTGTCACACTTTCATGCTAAATGTGAATACATTTACTTTACAACTATCTCTGGCACTGGGACTTTCTGTCATCTCTCAAACTTTTTTGCTTGAATGGACCCGAGGTAGCTCTTAAATCAGACTCATACTGGTCTTACATTGAGGGAAAAATACTGCTCATCCAATATCAGCTGCTTCAATTCTCAAATTGAATGGGGAAAAAAATGTAAACAAGCGTCTGCACATTGAAGTGTTTAAAACTCTGGATGATTATCATGTGAGCATTTGGATACACACCTTCAAGGCATCACCATCTAGGACATGATGTAGGAGAACAACAGGTTCACCAGGAACACCAGGTGCACCTTGGTGCATTAGTTGGACTCATCTAAGAGTCATGGGAGTTGTAGTCCTGGACTTAGTAGAGTATACAGACAGGCACAAAATCAAGTTGATAAATGTTTTTGAGTGGATGTGGAGTGTTCAGAGTCTTAATTTAATCATGAATTGGTTTAAGAAGTTTGTAAAAAATCTGTTTTTATTTTCCCTCTCGTACAGGCCTTATCCTCGTCAATGAGCCGTACTATAACGAGGCTGGCTTTGACAGTGACCGGGGTCTGCAGGAGGGCTACGAGAACAGCCGCTGCTACAATGAGATGGCCCTGATTAAAATGGTCCAGTCCATGACGCAGCTCCTGCAGAACCCTGTGGAGGTCTTCAAACAGGAGATCCAGGAGCACTTTGTTTCTAACGGCTGGCGGCTCGTCCACCGTCTGGAGGTGTGGCTGGAGTTGAACGACGGTGCCGAGAGGGGCCAGGCGGCGCACTCGTCTTGCCGGGCCCAGCATTCCAAGGACCGACCCTCGTCTGTGGAGCCTCTGGACGAGCAGCTGCCTCTGGGATCAGGGCCTGTTGCGGTGGCCCACAGCAGCCCGAGTAAACCCGGGGAGGAGGGGGCAATGGGTGTTAGCAGTATTCTGGAGGAGGAGCTGGAGGACTCGGGGCTGACCCCCTCCACCACAGCCACCTCTCAACAGGAGCTGAGCCACCACTCAGACTGCGATAACACCCAGGGGAACTCTGTGAGCGCCGACAGCAGGAGCGGCTCCTCAGTCCCTGGATGTGTGCCCCGTGGCGGGACGTCAGAATCGGGTTCTGCCACGGTTAGTGGAGGAGGGGTGGGCTCCACAGGAAGCCAGCCTGTGGTACGACCAAAGAAACGGAGAAAGAGCTACCGGAGTTTCCTTCCAGAGGGCAGCGGCTACCCGGACATCGGTTTTCCTCTCTTCCCGCTGTCTAAGGGGTTTGTGAAGAGTGTTCGCGGCGTGCTGCTGCAGTACAGAGCTGCACTGGCCGCCACCGGCATCCCTGAATGCACAGAGGACAAGTAAGTGCCTCCTCCAGCTCCCCGACACATCTCTGCACTGTCCTTTCCTTTCTCTTCCTTCTCTTCTACCTTTTCATCTGCCTCAGTCTGTAGAAGAGGATTCATCTCTTGTTGTCTTGGTCGGGGTTTGCTACAGTCTTAAATCCTGTGTACCCCTGTCCAGAGCTGCACTGGGCCCCCAGCACTGCCCGTATTTTTGCTCATATCCTTTATTTCCATTCCTTCACTAATCCCGCTGCCCCAAACTCCACATCGGCGCAGGAGAACGGCAGCGTTTATCAGCAGAGCGAACAGATTCGGACATGACTTGATAATGTCTTTGTTCTCCTTCAGTGTCCTCGCCGATGTCCAGTATGTGTGTGATGAATAAAGAACGGCGGACGTTACACGTGTTCATCAGTAACTATGGGGACGACCTTGTTGCACAGGAGCCGCCATCTTTGATGGGTGCTTCGGGAAACATGGAAAGCTTTTACCGGAGGCCGTTGATGGTGTATGATTCTCCCCGTCTCCCGCGTCAGGAGTTTGACTTCAGCGGAAGTGGTGTGGATGCAAAGAAGGACTGAATGAAAGAAACTGTGCCATGAACCCACCTGCACCCCCCATCCACCGATCCTCCAGCAGCCTCCATCACACAGGTGGAGAGTTGCGGGACAACCACTCTGCTGTCAGTCAGACTGATGATCGTCACTACATTTTGGACGAGGTCAAAGAATGCTGGGTTCCAATAAAAAAACTGCAAAGTCCAGCTTTTCTGGCTGTTGGGCCACAAGCGGCTCTGTGTAGCACTACTGATACTATCGCTGTAACATCCTGCACCACAACAAACCAACGGACAGTCTGGTCTGGGAGGGGTGACATATAAATACTCTAACCAGATGGGTTCTTTTTAAATAGACATCACTGGTTGTACGCTTTCTGCCAAAATTCTCTCTATCCACAAACACCACAACGCACACATCCACAAATACCCAAGTAGAACGTACTGAATGTCAGTAAAACTGCCAGCCACCACAGCTTCACCGTTCGCCAATCACTCGCACTGAACCACGCAGCAAACATCGAGTGACAAAGTTTACAATCGCCTCTGGAGGTCAGAGCGCTGTAGCCGTTTGTACAGATGTTAGCCGGGCACAGAACGACGGCGAAAGAGTTTCACTGCTTCAGGTTCGTCACAGCTTCACACGGCTGTCGCTTCTACGTTTAAAGACAAAAACCATAAAAAGTAAAGTTACATTCACTTTCTGTAGAAGTTAGAACGTTGCCTAACTTGAACCTGTGCTTTGACGTTTCGATGCGTTTTACTCACAGAGGTTAATTGTAAGTTATCAGAATGGAGCCTTTACCCACAATGCTCCACTTTTTCACTGGTCAGGAGACAGAGGTGATCCTACATTCACTGCAAATGACACAAATTTAACAAAACAAACAAAAAAAAAACCATACAGCATCCATTCCGTCATTTCATGTCAACATGTTGCCTTACTTGAATTGTTCTTAATGATCTCAGACCATCATGTGCACAGCTGCTCGTGTCCTGCTTTAGACATTTAGACACACTAGAACCACTAAACCCTGTGTTTTTCCTCCCTAATAGTGCAGATCTCTCATTTTGTTCTCGGCCGTCTCCATATTCTTATTTACCTTTCCGAAATTGCACGTGCAGAGTTTAATACCATCAGAATACAAGGTACAGTCTGTTCATGTTGCACTTATCCTATATTCTCTTTTTTTATTTTTATTTTTTTCCCTTTTTTCATCTATTCTTTTACTTGAGTGACTGCCGACTCCACAGAAGTGAAATTACAGCAACAATAAACCCTCGCTGACTGTTGCCACAGGTCTTTTATTTTCTTAAATAAACATTTTGCCACACATTTTGCTGTAATTTACTGTGAAAAGTTCAGGGACCTGACGTAAAAGTCACCTTCAGGTCCGATACATGCTTCCTGGGAGAAATCAGTGCAGTCTTTGTTTACATCTTTAGAAATAACCTCATCTCATATTTAATGTTTATTTTTTCTTATCTTGATATTCATATTATTATTATTGTAATTCTTCTTCAACAGGTCAAACAAACCCCCTGTGCTTAGTATATCTGTGAAATAATAAATGACAGAGCGTTGGCTGTCTGGTATTTACTTGAATAAAGAGCCTTGATGCTGAAGAGTGTTTGGAAAGAAGAGGTGAACCGTGAGCCAGGACTTGCTGTGTTTTAAAGAGACTTAGGAAACGAAGAGGTTATAAATGAGGGTATTTTGTTTTGCTTTGTCTTCCATTCCTCCTACCTGACTTCTGCTGGCATTCCTGTTTCAGATGTGGCAATCAGGCATCATTTTGTCCTTGTGGATTTCATTTCACTTCATTCTTTCTCTGCCTTTAACTGCTCCGGACGAGGGTGTGTTTGTCGTCTTCACCGTAGCCTTGTTTACGTTCCTGTCATTTGAGTAAAATATCACCGATACAGATCTTGGAACGAGTGTGTTTTCCCTTTTTCGTCTAATGGTTACATCTGTCAGAAGAGTTAAGAAGTACATGCCATGGATATAGTGTTTCCAGAAGGGACAAACACACAACAACGCCAAGAACAAAGAAGGTGATGTTCCTGCTCCCTCTTTTCCATTTGTCAAATTGCAAAAACAGAAAATGTGAAGCGATCTCACTAGATCTTGAAGCAAAATCTGGCAGGATATCAAGCACATGATGCTATGTACTATTTTCTGTGTATGAGTGTATATTATTCAGATTCAAACCATTATTATTATAATTATTATTATTACTACGAGAAGTTTGTTTTTACAGCCAAAGCATGTAACATGTTGCTTTAAGCCCTCTGAACGGGCTACACTCAAGACTTGACTGTACGATGTCTACATTTCCACAGTGGCCTGTTATTGATATATTAAAAAAAGAACTAATAAAGTTATGATTTGTAGCCTGATTCCCTCTGTACAGACATCATGACTATATTGAAATATATAGATGCATATATATTTAACACAAACTTGAGTTCAAACAAGTCATGTGGATGCTTGGGGCATATATGTACAAAATGCTGAGTGTGTACTGTACTAATTATTTCATTTCTCATTTTTTAATGGTTTACTTTTGTTGCGTTAAGACAACTGTATAGTGATGTATTAAACTTTGCAAGCAGTACTATAGTTACATTGTGGCCTTTATTACTTTCAGTCATCTCCATGTTTCAGATGCGTCTTCTATACATATCCTTATTTTGTTTCTCACTTGTCACGATGTACTTGGGAATAATAAAGTTTAGTAACATCAGACATTTAGGATCAGAAATGTTCCAGCTGCAGCGCAGTGGGAACTGGCAACCTGGATGCTGAAACACTACTGACTTGGTGATTGGCAGATAGGTGATGGGCGGAGCATCAGACCAAAACACAAAATGACAACATGAACTTTACTTCTGGGCTGACGCTGAGCTTTTCAAATGTGAATATTCTGGCTGGACTACTACTGTCAGTGATATCAGTATTTGAAATGAACATGATTCCTTACTGTCTGGTGACATTCAGGACCATTTTGTGATTAAATGGAACATAATTCTTACATACAGCACCTGTAAATGCAGTGTGATGTCTGACATGAGCCACATGTTTGTAGTTGAACCACTGCACAGGCCACTGATCAAACACTGCATTATGTTGCATTCACTGAACACTGGGATTCTCTGTTTGCGTATCAAACAAACTGCCTTTGAAAAGACACTGCTCACAAATATCTAATATTCACTCTGACTTTAAAATGAATGCGCTGGTGTTAATCTAGCTCTAACCTGTCACTGAGGGGTCAACCTGAGTCCAGTCTGAATGTAGACAGCGCCCTCTTTTGGAATCCAGTTAAACAACAGCACAGACTCACTGTGTCCTTCACCTCCAGATCTCCACATTCAACATAAAACTGCCTTTGATTGTTGTGCTCTTTGTTATTCGGTTTCCTTGGAGACGTTATGGGTCTGATTGAAATGGTCCATGAGTCGTATTTATGGAGAGACATTTGTTTCTTTATCAAATAGAATAGATTTGTAACCAAAAAAGAGATTTAAGAGCGAAAGACAATAAGTGGCAATCAAAAAGAAAGGTCATGTTGCTTACAGTGTAAACCAGTCCTCTTTGCTTGCGAGTTACAACTGCACTTAGTAGGCGGGGCCTAGGCTGATGGATGAGAGAAGAGTTTCTATTGGTGGGTTTGACCTGGCTCCAGCGCCGGCTACACCTTCCACGTTAAACTCATAGTGATGGGACCTTAGGTTCTTTGAAGGGAGCCGTTCACTGAAAAGAGCCGTTCAAACGACTGGCTCTTTTATGTTTTTTGCATTTTTTTGAAACGCTAATGTTTTAATGACTAAATAGGCTACATGTGATGATTGACATTACATTTTAAAGGTGTTTAATTGGTGCGGCAGTAAATATTTAGTTTTTAGTTGGTTCAAATGTGTGGGCTAAATACGTGACATGAGAGGTGACATTAGGCAAATGCTGGAGAATGACCAAAAACATCACGGTTCATTATGTGGACTAGTCTGTAATCTAAAAATGAAGAAGAAAATAAAACATTTTCTTATGAAATAACATTTTATTCTCCTCAAAACAAGAACAATAAATGTGTGTAAACATATGGAAAAAACTGCACAAAACACAACAGTGATTAATCACTGCAATTACTGAAATACCTGAACTGTAGTGCAATTCTCAAGTTATATGCCCATCTTTTCTTTCTGAAAAGTGCATCCAAATACTCCTCCTTTTTCTTTGGCTCATTACTCACAGGTGGTCACTCACTCTCAGACTTTTCTATGTTCATGTTGTTTCTATGTTGCTAACTACTTGCTATGAGACATGCGCAGTGCATTCTTTTTTTTCTGCCCAAACATTCTCCTCCTGCCTAATGCCTCCCCAGTGACACTAAATTGACAGGCAATTGGACACTCCCTCCTTAAAAAAAAAAAAAAAATGAACGGCTCTTTACAAAGACTCGGTTCACATCGTTCATTTCAAAGAACCGTTCAAAAGACTCGATTCGCTCGTGAATGTCACATCACTATAAAGTCACTTCTTCCTTCTGTTATGCTACTGGAGGTAAGTTGATAGTCTATTACTTTTTGAAACTGAAATGTGTCCCATAAGTTATGAATTAGGCTGAACAGTGTGGGCTACAGCCTGCTGTACAGTCACAGCCTCAGCAGAGTTACAGGAGGTGTTTACAGTGTAGGACTGTGACGTCAGCATTAGTGTTGTCAGGTAGACACGGTCAGGAACTCCTGATTTTTAGAGCAGATTGATGCTTACTGTGGAAATTTCACCATTTCTCCAATCCTGGACTGAATAGCCTTATAAGGTAAGGTCTGACAGAAGGCAGGAACCGAACCATACCGTACCGTACCGTACCATACCATACCATACCATACCATACCATTCCAACTTTATTTATAAAGCACTTTAAGAACTTTACAGCCAAACACAAAGGACGAAAGCAGCTGTTTTTAACTGAGGCAGAGTTTAATGTTAACATTAATAAAGTGAACAGTAACTTCAACTGGGGCTGGGCGATAAAACGTAAATGATATATATCGCGAAATACCGAGGTGAAGTTAGCAGCAGGTTGGATATTCGACGGACATTCAAAAGCCATCGCCTTAGGGACTATCAATAAATTACTGCTCTAAACGTTTTTCTTCAATAGCTTCTCAGTCATGTGACCCAGTGACTCCAAACCAGTCTCACATTATTATAATAAAGAGGACCTTTAGGAAACACCACTTCATATTTCTCTCCAGTCTATATGAATATTTTTTATTTATTTATTTATTTATTACAAAAAAGTCTGTTTTTTTAATAGCTTCTCAGTCATGTGACCCAGTGACTCCAAACCAGTCTCAAATTATATGAATAATATTCATAAAAAATATTAATATAGACTGGAGAGAAATATGAAGTGGTGTTTCCTAAAGGTCCTCTTTATTATAATAATGTGAGACTGGTTTGGAGTCACTGGGTCACATGACTGAGAAGCTATTGAAGAAAAACGTTTAGAGCAGTAATTTATTGATAGTCCCTAAGGCGATGGCTTTTGAATGTCCGTCGAATATCCAACCCGCTGCTAACTTCACCTCAGTTCGCGAAATAACTTGATAGAAATATGAGACCTGCTCGATACAATTTCAATAGAATTCATTCGTCCATGTTTTGACAGACATAAGAACAGCCAATCATAAGTAAGTAGCGCCGCACCGAACCAATCACGCTAAAGCCTTGTCAAGTTAGGTTGATGTACACAGCACAGGTGTAAGAGCAGCCGCAGCACACACACTAATGTTTGGGCTGCAGTGGGAGGTAATGAGTGTTCCTTAAGGAGAAAATGTGACCCAGAACTCAGGCGACCAGGTTACTGAAAAGTAGGGTGTGAACCATTTCAGTTCAGGGCCTTCAATACAATACAGAGGTGTACTGAACAAATACATGTAGCCTATGAGAAGAATGCAAACACTCACCTTTCCTTAAGTTTCACTTTCAGTTTACACCAGTTATGTCAGATAAGGAACACACCCCCTGGTATATACCCCCAGTATTGTTTGGTGAAGATGGTCTGTTTTGTTTGTGTTCTCTTTTAAAACTTGAAATCTTTTGCCTGTTGGTCAGACTTTTAGTTTAGTTTTAAATATACGTGCCTGTTTTATTTTTCTGAAACAGTTGGATAATGTCCTTCAGCACATCTGTCATGTTCAACCTCTGACAGAAAATAAATCATATTTAAATCAAAAATAATCTTCTGATGTCTTCACAACTAACTTATGAGTAACAAAAAATTTAAGCTTGACAAAAATAATGATTTGATTTATATCATGATACATATCGATATCATCTGAAATTAAAAAAATTATCATGATATGATTTTTTTTCCATATCGCCCATCCCTAACTTCAACAGTCTTCAACAGTACATTACCTTCACAGAGATGTTAACAAACAGAAAATAGAAAGTTACCAAAGAGGCCACCCTCAGAGTATCCAAATGTAGCAGTATACAGGATGTCCACAAAGTCTCTTTACAATTTAAAATAATTTATTACTTTAGCAATTGACAAGATATGTTCGTCAGATTTGTTCTATGTACTCAGTGGTTATCAAAGTTTTTAATCATTTTGTGGGATCATGTGCAATTGAAGCATGGGTCCATTTTTTTAAAATTATTTATGTATTTATTTTTCAATAAGAGATCAATTACTGCAAACGTTTACCTTGACCTTTTGACTGAATATGTGACACCACAGCTGGATGACCTTCAACCAACCATCATTTTCCAGGTAGATGGTGCACCACCACATCAGGGACTGCATGTTGGTGGGTCCTGAAATCAAACATTTCCAGATCGGTGGATTGGAAGGGACGGTCCATTTCCCTGTTCCCTTCATTCACCAGATTTCATTCAACCTGGGTTTCTGTCTGTGGGGTTATGTTAACAATATTATGTATTGAACAAAGATACAGGACATTAACGACCTGAAGTATAAGATGACTGATGCCGTTGACACCACTGATGAGGCTATACTACAGCCAACATGGCAGGAAATCCAGTATGGTATTGATGTGCTTCATGCACTTAATGGTGCCCATTGTCAGAATTAATCAATATTTAATTAACATTTAATTAGCATTTAATCAAAATGTAATTATCTTAAAAGATCCTTCATATTATTTTACTTTAGATACTTAAAGTCTTAAGTTTAATCACATATTAGTTAGTAGTAGTTAATGTTTTAAGATAATTTCTTTGTTTCACTAGATTTCTTTGTTACACATAGGATCATAAATTGTAGGAGATAAGACGTAAACATGGTCAGTATAGGGTCAAACATCTGCTTGACCTTAGAGTCAGGTAATACCAGTCTGTTTTTTGCAGCTCTGCAAAGACATGGGAGTCTTAAGGAGCAACGTGAAGCCGCTGGAGAAAAGCCAACCCACTGACACTTATCCAAGGAACCCATCAGAAGATGAGATCAACCTACATTTCTAGATAACCACTGTCTACTATAAAATACATGGTCAGGAAAAGAAGAGTGAGTCAGACTTTACAAACTGTCAGGGAAATAAAGAGACCCACAGCTCTGTACGACTTATCAGCTGCTACTTTGTAAATAAATAGTTTAGTGAGACCGCCTGAACTCACTGTTATTCTTTATAAACGAACATGCAGGAGAATACAGACACATAAAAGGCAATGAAGACAAAATGTGATTCTCCAACACCATATAGAAGTGTGTTAAATGAGGCAAAGAAAACCTTCAGTATCTAGTTTTCATTTTGAAATAATTTCCACAGATTTATCTATTAATTTGGTTTTGTAATACATTTGTTAAATTGTAAAGAGGGGCGACACGGGGGTGCAGTGGGTAGCACTGTCGACTCACAGCAAGAAGGTTCTGGGTTCGATTCATGTGGGTTCTCTTCAGGTACTCTGGCTTCCTCCCACCATCCAGAAACATGCCCTGATAGGTTAATTGCTCAACCTAAGTTGAATGTGAGAGTGACTGGTTGTTTGTCTCCGTATGCCTGTGATAAACTGGTGACATGTCCAGGGTGTACCCATAGGTGGGATAGGATAAAACACCCCCCATGACCCTAGTGAGGATAAAGGGGCTTCAGAAGATGAATCAGTGAAACTGTAAAGTGACTGTATGGATACCCTGTATATTTCCACAGATAACGTTAGACCAACATTACTTCAACCTATGTTAACTTTTGAGATGCTGGTGATTTTGGAAAACTGACAAGTATTCTAGCACCTGAGCCCAAGTATGACCCACTCTCCTCTGCTTCTGATTGGCTAAAACTGTGGCTCTGGCCAGTGCTATAGGTCAAAAATGGCGTCAGTTTAATGATAAGAGGATTACCCTCATGGTACTACAACAAAAACACATGTAGTTTGATGGAAACTTTTTTTTGTCTTTCAAGATATTCATCACATTGTTTAAAAATGTGATGAATATCTTTTGAGAAATGTGTTACACGTTAACAGGACTAAACTCAGTCTCAGTGCAGGTAGCTGGAGTAAAGATATAAAGCGAATTTGGATTAGTTTAACTATGGCTTCATATTTACTGGTTCGATGATAAAAATTTGGACAAACAGATCAGTTGTGTTCCAAAAGCAGCCGCTGTAACATAAACCAGACCACAAACAGTTTGATCTCATCATTTATTTCA
Source organism: Sphaeramia orbicularis (assembly GCF_902148855.1). Classification (NCBI taxonomy): domain Eukaryota; kingdom Metazoa; phylum Chordata; class Actinopteri; order Kurtiformes; family Apogonidae; genus Sphaeramia; species Sphaeramia orbicularis. The sequence continues at coordinate 36,127,909 of NC_043957.1, forward strand.
TTTTCAATCAGAAACAATTAATAGAAAATTACAGACATTTGTCTAATGGAAAAATAGATCTCTCTTTGAATAAAGAATCAATCATACATCTTCAGTGTGCAAGAAAAAAAAATAACATAACAGCTATTTTCCCTTCACCATAAACCTTAAACACAGGACAGTAAAAGTTCAGAAGCAGCAGGTTAAGACTTCGGCAAATCAACAGTCGAACACTCAGAGCAGACAAATCAACAACAGTTTGAGGATGTGTTTTCAAGTTGCTGACAGAGGAATAAATATCAAGTCCTTCATCGTCTGTGAACATGTTAGGTTTGGGCAGGCCACGCTGCAGGCCCTCAGATAGATTTCACACACTGGGTTCAGGCAGAAGGCCCGATGATGAGAAGAAACTCTGAGGGTTTCAGGGTCCACAGTAGCAGGTGATGAGGCGGCACTGCGGCGTCATTAACAGGTGTCAGCAAAGCGCCTGGACACAGTCTGAGGACAGGCCTGGGCTTAGATCAGGTGTTGGTGGGTGGAGCATTTCCAACTTCTGCAACCGGGAAATGATCAACGGATGAATGCACCACCGTGTCCCAAGCACAAGGGGGCAGCACAACCAAGGCACATCAAACAGAGGGACCACTGCATCTCACAACACAACAGGCTTTGCATAGTAACAGAAAAATAACTCAAGTGGAGTGTGTAGTGGGTCTGTAACTGTCATCACATCAGTCAGGATCCCTTCAACGCCGCAGCTCATTTTAGTCTCTTAAAAATTATGAATAAAAGAATAAAACAGCTTAGTTTGTCATATGTACTCTTTCCACCTTATGTGCTCGGAGCTCTTCAGCTGAACTCCTTCATGAGTAAACATGAGTTAAAATAATTAGCGACAACAAAGTTTCAGTTTGACAATAGAACGTGCAGAAACATGTACAAAATACAGTGGTGGAAAAATGTTTTTGGACACCCTATGTATTTTTCATATATTGTATTAAGAATCACTCTTAAGTCATTGAACTGTCAAGTATTGTTCCGTTCTCCAAACCCACATGCTGCCTTCTGCACATGCTCTGTTCCATTGAGGTCAAAACTGGATGTTTCAGCAAAATAATGAAACACATCCAGGACATGACATGTTCAAATTGTCAACAACTTAGTTATGTTATTTTTTGTCAACAATAAACAACAACAAAAAACAGTTGCATTTGCTTGTGTCTGATGAATCTCCATTTTTTTTTAAACAAACAGAAAATTTTTTTTAAAATTCTGCAAATATTTTATATTTGAAATTGTGTAAAATTGTAAGTCCAAAACTTCTTTGCGCACTACTGTATGTGCTTGTAGCTCTTCAGTTGAACTCCTTCATGAGTAAACATGATTTAAAATAATTAGCGCCAAGAAAGTTTCAGTTTGATAATAACAAAATAACAAAAAAAAATATGACCTTCTGGAAAGTTTTCCAAGTTGGTTCCATTATTTACGTTTCCAAATATTTTCATGACTTGATAAATAAAACCCTGTGAATGTTTCCACTGAGCTCTTTGTCTTGTCAGGACAGTTTGCTAATGCTCTTGTGGTGACGAAGAAGAGTAAGGGCGCCCTGTCAGGAACACAATGCCGCCTACCTCATGCAGCATTTAACAAGTCAATAATGAGCCCCCCCCCCCCCCCCACTCCTGCTTTTCCATCTGCTGTTTAACCAGCTCCTTCAGAGTCCAGTTTAAGGCATCATCATTTCTGCAAGCAAAGAAAAGCAGCTTCATAACGTCCTAGCATCCTGACCTGCTTTATGTGAATTCGATGAAACGCTCGACTTAAATCAGAGCGAGAAGTCGGGTGACGGTTTACAGTCCGACTCTGCTGCGTGTGCGTTACAGGCCACGAACGCTGACTCATCATCTGCTCTGTGTGAATTAAAGCTCAATGGTAAGGACACCTAGGTGATGATCATTAATAGACCTCCCACAGGGAAGTGTGAGTGTGTGTCTGTGTGTGATCAGAGGCCTCTGCAGAGCTGGAGGGACGGATGGACGGATGGATGGAGGGATGGATGGACGGTACAGTGCACTGCAGTGGAAGGAATGAAGTTGCAGTCATGAAACACATCAGGTACTAAAAACATCAATCACCTGAACTGAAGCAGCGCCGTAGGACAGAGCAGGAGCACCCCACAGAGGAGGTGTAAAGGAGAAACACAGTGACACACACACACACACACACACACACACACACACTGTCCTTGAAAATCTAAATAAGCCCAAACTCTCCTTTTGTGGCTCAATAAAATCCAGTCTTTGGGAGAAACTGGTTCCATGTAATGATGTTGTGTATCTACACCTCACCCTCCTCTATGGTGGTTTGTCCTTAGCATCACTTGGTGGGTTTCCAGAAACATCTTTCATGCATGTTTTCGTACATAGTGTCAGAAAAAGTTTATAGGGACGGCAAAATCTGGAAATGAATCCAGAATTTCAGTTTTATCACTTGAGGTGGTTTTTGCTCTTTTATTCATGCAGAACATTTAAGACTAATTGTGACTGAGCGGGGCCTTCACAGATATTCTGATAAAATTTGAAAACATGGCTCGCTATGAAATTTGTGCGGACTGATGAGGACACTGAATAATTCTTCGGTCTCATCAGTGGAATAAACCACCACAGCCACTGGAGATGGAAAATAATAACAATGTTCTGCTTCTTCTGTTCCATTTATTAGAGCCATGTGTATTGTAGCCTACAGCACCACCTGCTGGCAACATTACAGAATATTTACACCAAACTATCCTACGGAAATGCACATAAGTCGCATTTTGCTTTTTGCAACTTTCCAAGACTTCAGTCACTCGGTATTTATTGCAAACACAGCTTGTTGTGTCCATTTTGGGCTTTTTGGTTCAGGGGATAACAACTCTGATCCAAACTGAAATATTGTCGGTGATGTAATGCAGCATCAAACCGGATTCCACCCACTATATGATGGAAAAAAGGATGTTGATGCTTTAGAAACACTGTGACCTGGATATAAACACTTCAACCCTAAGGCAACAAAAACACAACTGTTCTTCTTTTCATATGATTACACATAATCTAATCATTATGAACATTATAATCCATTTCTACAATTAGATACCCCAAAATATTTTACACTGATGCTTTAAATTACAAACTAAATATAACTGTAGTGCACATAATTAAATTACAGTTTAAAAAAATCCGTTACTAAGGTGGTTATAAAAGGGATCTGATCATATGCAAGTATACAATACTTCATTATTCTTTGCTTTTGGCAGATTTCTGGACAATGTGGGAGAATTTTGAGTGCATCATCATTTCACCATCAATACACCGACTGATATTCTGCTAAATTCAATAGAGCAAAAGCTTTTAATAAAGTTTTGATAGTGTTGTGGGCTTTGAAATGTATGTTTTTCTGACTTTTCACTATCATTATCAACATAATATAATGTGTCACCTTGATGAAGTAAATAATAACTAGTCACCTGTAGCCAGTTCAAAACACTGCCAACATTTTTTTGGTAATCTACTGTAATCATTTAACAATGTTTTCACATGGATTTGGTAAAACAATCATCATACTACTCCCACATGCTGGCTGCCTTATGGAGCACTGACACTACTATCAGACTGACAGAAATCTAATAAATAATGGGGGCTGTAGGAAGGGAAAGACTCGTGAAAGCAGGATGGAACTACTGAGGCTTTAAGGCAACAACTGTGAACCTGTCAAGTCTGGGACTCTGATGCTTAGTGACATAACACACAGACATGTACATCTCAAATAGGTCTGATATAAAGAATTAAATGACAAACCAAAGCGATGATGTCCCTTCAGGACGTTTGTTTTAGCTAAACCAGAATTATCACGGCCCCAGACCTGGACCACTGACCCATCAGGACGTCCATTAGTGACTCTGGCCTTTCAGTGAATGTTTAAGGCTCCAATAAACAGCCACAAAACTGAGTCACCTTCAGGAAAACCAAGGCAATGACAGCACCGCAGTGACCACAGCAACCGCAGCCTCACACACACACACACACACACGTTCTGCATTGGCTACAGACGAGCTCTGAAGGCATTAATCCAATCCCTCTCTGTTGCATAAGATGCTGATATGTCAGCTTCAGCACTGAGATGAAACACTCCACATGCAGCGAGAAACAGGATGAGATAAACGCGACACCGTTAGATGATGAAACGTGTGTTTTTCAACTGAAGTGGACACACACTGCACTCTGCTCAAACAGGGTTAGAAGGAGACCCACGCTGATCAATATTATATAAGTAGACACGGCACAGCGACATAACTCGGTGCATTTGTTTACTCAGCTTCTAGTCTCCATTTTTCCCAGTTTTTATGTCATTCTGGGCCACATCTGTGATTGGACAGCTGCTCATTGGCTCATTCAGCCAATTACATGACGGCTCTACCCCATTTGGTCTTGACTAACAAAAGTGTCATCGTGAAATAAAATAACTGTATTATTATTATCATTATTATTATTATTATTATTATTATTATTATTATGGAATCTTAAAAAACTTTTTAAAGGTAGACATTTCCCCATTTAAACATCTAAACGTGACAAGACTACGTAATGCTAGTACGTTAACATTATTATTTACTGAGAGCAAACTTATTGATATGTTTCAATATTGATTTAGGTTATGATTTGATTTAGCAGTGTGTGACCAGTTTTGCACGAGCTGTAATTGAAAACCTTTTCGTTCAATAATGTCCTGTTTATCTATCTAATACTGAACAGTTTGGGTCTCCACACATGGCACTTGTTTCTTTTAACGTATTAACCTCCATCACAGCTTTTTCTTTAAAACATGGGTCTTCTACAGTACCTTTATAAGGCTAACATCCATTGTAAAACATTACCATTATAAATCTGTTGCTTTACTTTTGTAGCAGGATGTTTGCAAAGCTTTTTTCTTTATTGTTTCATATTTCAGCCTTTCACAGCAGAGATGAAAGCTGGTGCTGATTTATGTTCAGTTCATCCAGTGATTAATCTCGCCAGGCCTCTGTGTACCTCAGCCTGCACCGGCCCATATTCCACCACCTCCCCATCCACTGTGATTATCCCTTTGGGTGAGAATGGTTCCAGCCTGAGCGCTCGCACCTTCATGTGCACCAGATGTTGACAGTTAGTAGCCATATGTGCGCCCTTCTCCATAGCTAGGAAAAGCCTCAGTAGTGCAGCACGTGATATTCCAGCTTTAACGTAGAAAAGGTGAATGAGGCCGTCGTCTAAAGTGGAGTCTGGAGCAGCCAGCAGGTCCTCCGCGAGGTGGGACTGGTACATGGCCAGCATGAGGACAAAGTCTTCTTCCTGCACCACCACCCAGTCTCTGGGGACAGGCTGGTCGAGAGGCAGCAGCAGGGAGTCCGGTGGGCCGGACTGGGCTTTGGTGGCGGTTCGAGAAGGCACGCTCTCTGTCCTCCTCACTTTGAGCGAGTTGTTGGAGTGGCAGAAGTTGTGGAAAGTGTTCTGAACAGCGGTTTGGCAGGAGGAGTCTCTGGACGGACATAGGATTGAGGCCGGGCACGGGGTAGACCCCTGGTTGTTGTAATGAAGTGTCTTGTTATTCCTGGAGTGTTCCTGGTTGTTGTAGACTAGTGTGGCGGGCAGGTAGGCCAACCTGCCCTTGTAGACACGGAGGGAAGCCAGTCGCACAAGAGTCCCAACAGTGAAGCGAGCAGCGCCAACGTGACGGTACTTCTCACTCTCTATGTCCACGTCTGCAACGAAGCCCCAGGCCAGCGACAGGAAGGAGAAGAGACGAGGGCTGGAGGAAAGATGGATGGACACCAGGTCCATATGGGAAACCAGTCCTTTACAGAGTAGAAAACCACAGCTGATCAGCAGCTCCTCACTCGACACTGGAGAGGCGCTGCAAAAGGACAAACCATAGAGTTAGCAACAAACAGCAATAGAGGAGTTTTATATGCTCTAACTAGTTTTTAGATATTCTTTTTTTGTAGCTTGTAAAGCAGATTTGTGATGAACTTTGACTAGTTTGACTGTTACTATTCTATGTTCTATGTCAGGGGAGTCAAACTCATTTTAGTTCAGGAGCCATATACAGCCCAATTTCACTTCAAGTGAGTCGGGACCAGTAGAATAATAACTCAGAAATAACAATCACTCAAACTTTTTTTTCTTTGACCTCTTTGTATAGTGTAAAAAACTAAGATTTAATTATGAAAATGTTTACAATCACAAACTATCCTCTCACAAAATAATCTGAATAATTTGAAAAACCTGAAAAAGAAAATTAAAACACAATGTTATGCCTCAACTTATCATTTACACATGTGCATTACAACTTACAGATCACAGAGAATCTACAAAGACACAAAACATTTAGTTACACGCATAATATTGTTAAAATTTTTGACTTTGGAACTAAAATCAGTAGACACCCTTGACTGTTAAACTCTTCAGTGTAATTTTTGCATCCGTGGACCAGATTGGAACCTTTGGGGGCTGGTTTTGGCTTGTGGGCCTTATGTTTGACACCCCTCCACTAACATAACCTGTGGATCTCCAGCCCATTTCATGGATCTGTTCTGCAATGTAATATTTTGAAAATATCCAACTGATTTAAAGACAGGAAAAAAAAAGATGTGACAGCTGGAAAAGATGTGAATGTTAATGAGCTCAGATTTAAAGTAAAAGCATTTTCTCTACAATTCTAGGTTATTTTGTTAGCTTTGTAAACACACATTTAGATTTTCACACCTAGTTTTTCATCATTTATGTAGTTTTCACTAACAGTTTCAGACTTTGGTACTAAAGTATTACCTATTATGGACGCCTTACTAACTGTGGAGAAAAGCTGTATTACTTTTGGTATCAGACAAGCTCTAATTTACTCTTGAACTGTTAAAATAACCATAACTCTAACATGCGCCTTTTCATTCAGCTTTTACTGCACAAAATGACCACATGACGCCCAATTTCTAAAATAAAATGAGAGGCTCCACAGACCTACTTCCATCACAGGCTCCACTTGGTCAATATTTCCAACCAGATACACTTGAGTGTGTGACAGGTTGTATTTACTGCCTCTGGCCTCTTACTGGTTTAGAAATAGACCAGTTTATCTTTAAGGCAGCAGCTCCACTCTAATTAAATGGGCAAAGGTATTGCCCATTTAAGTGGACAGAGATGCACTAGATCTAAAATGGACACTGGGCTTCAGCTGCAGTGTAGTTATGTGTTAAAAAGTGTTTGAGCTGCAATTACTAGTTATTTGCTCTAAAAATAGTATACGGTGATGTCTCTAAATGTTATGTTTTGTCTCAAAAGCTCCCAGAAAAATCTGATGAAAATGAGAAAAGAGAAAAAATATATACAGTGGAATGGGGAGGTGGAGAAAATAAAAATACTTAAGAAGAGGCTTAACCAGTTCTCTAAGAAGAAACTTAACCCTTAGGACTCTGTAATAATGTAAATGACTGGTTTTGCCACACCTGCTTATAAACACCTTTTAGGCACTTCCTGCAACCTGATACTCTATGTGTCAAAATGTGCAGAACATTCTCAGCTATCATTAGAATAAAGACTCATATGTACTGGAACACTGGGATGAAAATGCTGCTTCCTGAAAAATGCAGAGAATTTGTTATTCTGATTTGTGAACACACCTTTGTAACATGTAAATAGAAATCTGGAGATTACAGATTGATTTAACAATTTGTTTTGGTCCCAAAAGTGTAACATATGAAAAATAGCCAAAAAAAAAATTGATAATTACTGCCTTAAATAAAATATAATAAAATCACTTTTTGAGTAAAATTTTTGTGTTTTTTTACCCTTTCAAGAATGTAAATATGAACTGAAATGCCAATGATTAAGTTGCATAGACAGCTCTAATCAATGCGGACTCAGAGAAGGAGGGGCATGCTGCCTTCAGGGACTGACCAGAGGCTCTGTAAGTCTCCAAACTCACTGCGGATAAAGCAGATGTCTTCTATACAAAACAATGATGTGAATAGATATAGAAATGATCTCAATGTGTGTTTTTTGTTGGCGATATTAATAGAAATGTGGGCAGGCACCGACTTCTAGGGGTTAAAAGAAGAAAAGAGGAAGGGGCACTAAATATTTTTGAGTGTGGAAGTGGGTTGAGGCTTCTGTGCATTTTTGAGGATACATGAAATGATGTTATTGTGCGATTTTAAAGCAAAAGTAGAGGAGGCAGAAGTGGAAGGAATGACGGAGGGCAAAGTCAGTAAAGGAGGAGGGTCAGGGAGAAGTTTGGAGGTGGGACAGAAATCAGCTCATGGGCCTTTAGACATGACATGCCGGTCAGACAACAAAGACAGCCCCATCTGGGAGAATGGAGCCAGGGGTTGGAGGTCATGATAACACCCCTCACACTCACACACACACAGATTTGCCTGCTGTTCCACCCACGGCCAATTACGACAATGACTGGTCGTCTCAGAGGAGCTCAGCGGCCCTGCAGATGTATCCATATTCATCATCCTGAATTTATTCACCAGACCATCTTTCCACACAGCCTCATCTAAATATTCCACAACTCTGCTTTAACTTGGCTTGTCTTAGCCCTTTTTACTCCACCTAAGAATCAAATCGGATCTGAGGTCAGTCTTTGCAGTTATATAATCACAAAACCCTGAAATGTGTGTATCGTGTATTGGACTCTTGTTTTGATTGATTTAACACTGAATTCTTAATTTTTATCAAGAGTTTTTTTTAGCGTTTGTTTTAACTATCTCTTGTTCCTGTTTTAATTGCCTTCTTTATCTTTCTCTTTTCGGCACTTTCCTTTTTTTAATGTTTTACTCTATACTTTTATGCCTTTGTAAAGCACTTTGAATTGCCTTGTGTATGAATGGTGCTATATAAATACATTTGCCTTGCCTTGTCTTGACTTTGAGCAAAGAGAGTGTAAGGAATATTAAAGTCACTACTTTTTTGACTGGCTGCATTGAAGCATGACTGAGCACATAACACAGTGTGTACTAATCTTAATAAAACACAAACACATGTAGTACACTAATAGTAATAGTGGTACTTAGGGCTGGGTGATAAAACGACAACAATATATACCACAAAACAACTTTTCCTTGATAGAAATATGAGACCTGCTCGATACAATTTTGATACAATTCATTCATCCATGTTTTGACAGACATAAGAACAGCCAATCATAATTAAGTAGCGCCGCACCGAACCAATCACGCTAAAGCCTTGTCAAGTTAGGTTGATGTACACAGCACAAATGTAAGAGCAGCTGCAGCACACACACTAATGTTTGGGCTGCAGTGGGAGGTAATGAGTGTTCCTTAAGGAGAAAATGTGACCCAGAACTCAGGCGACCAGGTTACTGAAAAGTAGGGTGTGAACCATTTCAGTTCAGGGCCTTCAATACAATACAGAGGTGTACTGAACAAATACATGTAGCCTATGAGAAGAATGCAAACACTCACCTTCCCTAAAGTTTCACTTTCAGTTTACGCCAGTTATGTCAGATAAGGAACACACCCCCTGGTATATACCCCCAGTATTGTTTGGTGAAGATGGTCTGTTTTGTTTGTGTTCTCTTTTAAAACTTGAAATCTTTTGCCTGTTGGTCAGACTTTTAGTTTAGTTTTAAATATACGTGCCTGTTTTATTTTTCTGAAACAGTTGGATAATGTCCTTCAGCACATCTGTCATGTTCAACCTCTGACAGAAAATAAATCATATTTAAATCAAAAATAATCTTCTGATGTCTTCACAACTAACTTATGAGTAACGAAAAATTTAAGCTTGACAAAAATAGTGATTTGATTTATATCATGATATATATCGATATTGTCTGATATGAAAAAAATTATCGTGATATGATTTTTTTCCATATCGCTCAGCCCTATTAGTACTTTAAACTTGTGTAAAGTGTGTTTGTATTGCTATAATTTATTGACAATTACAACTGAGAGATCTCTAAACAATTACCAAGTCTCTTTTAAGTGCCTTACAATCTAACAATGTCATTCCATGTTATCATTTACCCTTATTTGGCCTTATTAACTATAGTACTGTTAATAATTTCTTATGTACTTAGAACAGCCTAATTAGCCACACTGTTGCCCATAAAGTTAGAATAAAATATTTTAAGCCTTTTCATGAAATGATTGTGACAATATGATTTATACTTGATAGATAAAGTGTAACTGAGACTCAGCATGTCATCATTACACCTGATAAAAGGTGATTACTGGTGCGTATAAATAGGAATAAAAAGAGAAATGTGTCTGAAAACAAAATTATTCCCACTTCATGGGAGCCATCGGACTCATCATGCAGTGTCATAAACCAACCAAAGGAGGGAGACTGTACCTGAACTCATCACTGCGTTTCAGCTCCTGCTCATAACGTTTGTGAACAGAAACACATTAAAGCCTCAGTCAGCGAACCTGTTTGCTGCATTGCATAATACCACATACATTCTAGCTGTCACTCGTTTGATCCGCATATAGCCTGCAGCCTCAGTGAACCCTTCATTCAGCTGGGAATAATACCAAATTCATTCTGGCCAGAGTCAGTGCAGGACAGCCTGCAGCAAGCAGACAGAGAAAGGCTGCGATATTCTGGATCCCCCGAGAGAGAGAGAGAGAGAGAGAGAGAGAGAGAGAGAGAGAGAGAGAGAGAGAGAGAGAGAGAGAGAGAGAGACAGAGAGAGACAGAGAGAGACAGAGAGAGAGGAAAGTAAACAATGCAGAGTCTGGTCCCTTCCTCTCATTGTGGCGGTCGCTCTGGGTGGACGACCATTGTTTGATGAGAAGCTGATTTGTCAGATGCAGCTGGAGTGATGCATGAATCACCCAAAGGTGTTTTCTTTCATTTAATTTGACTGTTTATTCAATTTAACCTTCATTTAGTCAAGAATAGACTGAAAGCAAAACAGCAGCACCCACACCTTCATAAAACTTGTGGAAAAAATAAACAAAGAGATTATGACAGATCACAAAATACATAAAAACAGTGAAAGGTCAAAATGAAGCCCGGTGGGACCTACAAAAACAGTTGGAGCAGCATAAAAAAGCATCACCTCAAAGTGGGTTTTTTTAATTTCCCACGTGACTCCCGGTTGATCCTATTTCCAGTGGTTTGGTTTGGACTTTAGAGAGGATTTAAACCAGCCACATCTGTGCAGACTTAATGCAACAACTGTGCGATTATTCATGAAAACAGGAGGATGAGGCAAAACATCTACATGAAATGACATCAGTGACCTACACCGGCAGATGAGAACAGACAAAAACAGTATGCAATCAAATATTAATTCCATAAAAGAGTTTTGTACTAAAGTAACTCAACATAAAGGTACTCTGTAGCCAAGAGTGGGTGCAGGGTTCCTACAGGTTTGTGCAAGTTAAACTGAAGACCTTTTTAAGACCTTTTTAAAGGACTGATGTTTTGCTTTTTTAAATGAAATTATTATTATTATTATTATTATTATTATTATTATTATTATTATTATTATTATTATTATTATTTCCCTGTGGTCTACATAAACTGTAAATGCTCTGCTTGGGTCTGAACTTTTCATTAATTCAACTCCACAGGTCCATCTTCAACAATATTTCTGAGTAATGACACCAGAAAGGTTGTTTTGACCGCTGGCCCTTTAAATGCACATGAGCCACTTCATGCCCCGCCCCCTCCAGGTTGTTGGCTGTGCTGTTCTGTCCTGTTCAACCAATAACTGAACATTTTAGGTAATGAGCTCGAAGTTTGGACATATTTTCAGCATAGACTACAACCGCTGCTGCTGACAAACAATTATGGTGTACACGGAGAAATTTTTGTCGAAAGTCTTGACCTTACATGTGCAAATGTCATGATGTAACTAGTTATAGATGTAACAAATTAAGCAGGAATTAAAACAGGTTGTAGAACCTGGAGGGTTCATATTCAAACTTTTTGAACTATTAGGGTCCAAATACACAAATAAATTTACCAAAGACTAATAAAAGTGGGTTTAGCAAAATATGGCCTTTTTAAGACTACTTAGAACAGAATTTAATGCCCATTTCACAGCCTATTTCACGGCCATACAGGCAAAAATTTGTGACTCCTAGAATTTAGGAAAATGCATTTATTTACGCCAACACCTTGATTTGCATCATTCTGAGTCATTTGTCACCAGGGGGCTGCAAAGTTAGGGACAGTTGGTTCCTAATTTCAATATAAATTGCCAGGTTGGAACTGAGTAGACTAATGTTACGTTCTTTGCAGCTTGGACATTTAATAGACACATTTAAACACAATACAGTCAAAAAATTATGGCAACAGAATTTAAGACCTCCAATATCAAATTTTATACCTTTTAAGACGTTTTTAAGGTATTAAATGCAGATTTGTAAATTCAAGACTTTTAAAACTTTTTAAGACCCTGCAGGAATCCTGCAGGTGGCACATCCTGAAAAACAACACCTTAGTCACATATCTCTTCTATCAAACTGTCACTGTTTTTTCTGGTTCCCACTCAGTGATAACTCATTTACAGAAATAAAACACTAACATGTTATTTGTTGCAGAACTGAGAACATTCAGATCACACAGATCACACATAATGATGATTAAAACAAATATAAGAAATATATGTAAGAAAAACTGAAGTTTTGTGTGTTTTGTTGTATTTTTAATTTTTTTTTTTGTTTACAATAATTTCATTCACTTTCTTCCTGGTGGAAAATACTATAAGTCAATTTTAGGACTAGGGCTGCAGGATTTAGTGAAAAAGTCACAGTGTGATTTTTGTGGACAGGAGTTTGGTTCATGATGGTGATTTGATCTTTTTTCCAAATAAAACCAATATTAACTAGTCTTTAAAAATATAAGAATTAGTGTCTCTCATTTATGTCTTACAGATGTAAAATATCAACATACACTGGACCTATAAATTACAGCAGTTTGCGATGTGTGCAACTCTAGTTGGGAAGTGTTGTTGTTATTATTATTATTATTATTGTTATTATTAATATTATTATTATTATTATTATTATTATTATTATTAATAATAATAATAATAATAATAATTTAGGAAATTAACTAAGTATGTCAACTTGATTCTATTGGTTTGTGTACTGTTTTGTCTGTGTTTTACTGACATAATTCATGAACAAATGCATTGAAGTTCATGAAACTTGATAGGTATATTGATTGTGTGTATATCTGAGGGAAACGATTACATTTTGATGCATCTAACTTACGTATTAATGAAACGATTTTGCTTTGTCCATTGAAAGTGAAAGATAATTCCTCCCGGAGTGGTGTTTGTCTCCATCTCCTTTTGTTCATTTATTCTTTGTCCTTCAGCTTCTCCTTTCTGTTCTATGTTCTGGCTGAGTGATCTCCAAACAATCACTTAAATGAGCAAATCGTTAATAATTAAAGAGTGCTTTTAACATCAAAAAGCTGCAGGAGGCCTGTGTGTGTCTGACAGACTCATCAGAGGAACCTACTGTACATCTGCTGCATAATGACACTACAAGAAACTACAAGTCACTTTTTACCCAGAAGACTTTGTGTTTGGCCATAACACAACAAAACAGTCACAACTTTCTCTTTTTTTTGTTTTTTTTTTGTTTACAGTTAATATAACAGTACTATAAATATCTGAATGGCGTCATTTCAACATGTATCTATATGGAAGAACAAAAGTGGACACAGTGCTGAGTTATTTTCTGATAGAACGGACATGTTTTTGGTTTTACTGCAGTTTGGGCATAAGCTGGTGTTTTTGGAGCACGTGTCTGACCAATCACTGTTTGGCTGAAAAGGACGATTGCATAATACATTGAGCAGGACTTATCTGTACAGACTACACACTCAAGTGCACAAAAGTATCATGCAAGGAATGATGTGGTGTAAATAAATATGTGGCCCAACTGGTTCCTGCGGTGTTCTAAATGATGGGTTTTGCACAATACAATAATTACGCCATATTTCAGACATCGATCACTGCACTGGTGTTTGTTTCATCTCTGATTCTGCATGTGACTCACCCAGAGTAGTGATGTACAGATGCAGCCAAAGCGTTGCCAGAACCTCCAGGAAGGATACCCAGCGGAGTCCGAATGGCCTCCTCCCAGTCCGATCTCTCCAGCAGACCATTTATCACCTGACAGACACAGGAAACACAGTGTTTAGGCGGAAAAATAAAAATGTACATTATCCAGTCTGTGTTTGAAGCAGTATCAGAGAAAGAAATTCTGACTTTTCCCATTTTCAGTACAACTCAGGTAATAATCAAACAGCATTTTTTTTTTTCAGGTATTTTATTTTTGAGGATTTTTGTTGCTAACATAAAATCCAAATACAGACACAACACAATAGACATGGTCTAAACATACAGTTGCTGAAAAAGCTATTAGACCACCCCTTGTTTTCTTCCATTTCTTGTTCATTTTAATGCCTGGTACAACTAAAGGTACATTAGTTTGGACAAATACAATGATAACAACAAAAATAGCTCATAACAGTTTAATTTCAGAGCTGATATCTATCCATTTTCCATGTTTTCTTGTTAATAACCAAAATCACTTCAGTTCTTATATCAATATCTATGTCATTGTACTGCCAAAAACAATGCTTTTAGGCATTCCATGTTTTCTTTTCTGTCTGTTTTAGTCACATGATACATACAGTAATTAGTACTTGATTGCATAACCATTGTTTTTGATGACTTTTGATGGTCGAAAAATTTTTTCTGCGACTAGACCAAAACAAGACAACAAGATAACCACAAAGACTGCCAGTACACAAAAGATTTCAGGAAGTCAGTCCATCAGGTAGTGAAAGTGTTCAGTAGGTGTCAGGAGCTGACCATGAGGTGAAGACCACGAGTGGACAGTTAGTGTCTGAAGGAAGGTCCTAAAGTGCCAGCTATATCCAGAAGACATAGCAAGAAATCAAACAGCAGAGACGTACAGTACAGAACAGTTTGATGTGCCTAACTTGACACTGTATCTTTGCCATCAAATCAATAAAAAGACCCCAGATTTTAAGATATTTGGTGTGGTTGTCTGACATTGTGAATCTAAATTCTTCAAGGTATAGACAGGATACCATAACCTTCAGTCATTTCTTAAAGCAGGGTGGAGAACTTGATTTCCATTCCCTCAAAATTACCCTTTTTGCTATAACCAGACAGAAGAGCTTTTTTTTTTAGGGACCGAGCCGAAAGGTAAGGCCCTCTCACACAGTGAGAGGCCTTGCCTGCAAGCAAGGCCCTATTGTTATTCGTTCGTTATGATATTATTATTATTATTCAGACACCACTTTGACCTGGATTTTGACCCCCTAAACATGCTTGAAAACTCACCAAATTTGGCACACATGTCAGGTCTGGGGAAAAATTTGATAAAATGTAAAAATTAACCCCATAGGTGCCAAAATGAGCTCTCTAGCCCCCCTAGATACACAAAAACGGCCCTAGCGGCCAGTAGGAATGTCATAGAAACATGAAACCAACGCCAAAGTTGTCGTCTCATCGAGCCCGACAAATCACGCGCTGACACTCATGACCTAACTCCGACAGGAAGTTCAGAATTTGCCTTTCAAAGTAAAATGCTCAAATTGCAAACTTCCAGTAGGAATGTCGTAGACACACGAAACCAATGCCAAAACCTTCATTTAATTGAGTCCAACAAATCACGTGCTGAAACCTATGAGCTATCTCTAACAGGAAGTTCGCAATATGCCTTTCAAAATAAAATTTTTAAAACTAACTCCGATTACACCGTTTGTGGTATTGACTTCTAAATAGTGCCAAAAGATAGAGTGAACCCTCTTTAATAAAACAATTTCACACCTTTTCCATAACTGTCTTAGTTTTTGTTTTACAAGCCCGCAAAGTTGTGATGTTTGGAACTCATTTTTCACTTTGGAGTTTTTCCCCACATGTGACATATCTACGCGTTCACGGGACTCACCACAACGCTCACATGCAAAAAAATTTGAGATACGATGTACGGTTATTGATTTATAGCAATTTGTTTTGTTTTCATACTTTTTCTACTTTAGACTGCCATTTGACCCCCTTAACATGCTCCAAAACTCACCAAATTTGCCATGTATGTCATGGCTGGTGAACACTTTCATTCAATATCAAAATTAACCCCATGGGTTCCAAAATGGACTCTGTAGCGCCACCTATGTACTAAAAAACACACAAAATCTGCCCTAGCGGCCAGTAGGAATGTCACAGAAACATGAAACAAATGCCAAAATGTTGGTCTGATTGAGCCAACAAATCATACACTGACACTCATGAGCTAACTCCAACAGGAAGTTGGCAATCTGCCTTTGAAAGTTACTCTACGTTTCTGCAATTACTGCTTATTCATTTCAGGCTTTTGATAAAACAGTTATACCTCATTAAATTCCCACAAGTCTGCAGAATCCAAAAGTGAAAGAATTTTTCAGATACGACCTACAATTATGGAATAATGGGGATTTTTTGAAGACTATGTTTGGTTTCACTTTTAACAATGACAAAATCCCTATAAAACTCTTCCTGGTGCACACTTGTAAGTGTCTGTCTGTAGTGCAGTGGTTCATGTTGCAGCCTATGGAACAAGATGACCCTGGTTCAAGACCCAGGTAATCCAAGAATTTTTTTTATTTTTTTTTTTTAATTTTAAAACAGGTTTTACTGCATTGTATTGTGGATATTGGAAATTTTGCACACATTCAAAAGTACACGGAGTACATTTTTTCAAAATAAAACCCCAATTAAAAAAAAAAATACAAAATGTCTATTACATAACTTCTTTTCATTTTTATGACCAAATACTCAACTGTTTGTACAATGTTTCTTCATTCAAAAGTACTCTTTCTCACAGACACACATGCTCACACAATAGGGTTTTTCCAAAATAAAAGCCTTAAATGTGATAAATCATCACTTTTATACTCACTTATTCATACAATTTCAAATCATTTTTCAAACTGATTCTTTCTCTCACATATAAAACAAATGCACATACACACAGTAGGGTTTCCAAAATAAAAGTCTCATTTTAAAGGTGATGGTGTTTCAGCAGAGGGTCACTGGTGTTCTGTACAGATGTAAGGAGGACAGACAGTTTAGGGTGGGAACTGGTATCGGGACAGAGAGGTGTGAGTGGAGCTGAGGTTTCGACGGTCACGGGAGGCGGATCGTGGGGGAGGTGGATCACGCGGGGGGCGAATCGCGGGGGAGGCGGATCGCCTGGTGCGAGGTCCCGCCCAATGCTGCTTGCAGCTTTAATTTTACTCATTCTTTGGCCCACCAATTTGTGGTTTAGCTTGTTTAGCTTGTGAGTAAAGTAGTACCATATTAATAATTAAACAGTATTACTATCCAGGGTGTCGTGGCCATCATCATCATCATCATCATCTCTTACCTCAAACAGAAGTCCGTCTCCTGACATGATGACGATAGCGTCCCACTGTGACAGGTCGGCCTCCCTCATCAACTCCCTGGCGTGGTTCTGCCGCTCTGCAAAACACACACACACACACACACACACACGTATATTTACAAAAATGTTCATCATGAGTGTGCTTCCTGTATGAGACATACTCTGACTCATTTCCGGTCCGAGGTCAGAGGTCACAGCCTCTTCTCTGCTGAAGGACACTCACTCCTCTTTCCCACCTGCACATTTCATATTTTTTTTATTCAAGTCATGAGTCTAATCTGAGGTAAATGTAGATTCTCAATCCTTTTAATCTTCCCTCCCTCTTTCCCTTCGGTTTTCCAAATTAAAGTTTCACCGTATGAGTGAAAGCTGATATATGGTCTTAAATGAAGCGTCTAGTGACCTGCCAATGAGACTGAAACAACTAAATTACCCAGAAGCACTCTGTCAAATTACTGCAGGGCTGAATAATCTGATGAAGTGGGACTGTGGTGACAGAGCGAGCAGCTTGTTAAGACGCGGCCAGAGTATGAGGAAGTAGTGGACTGAAGTTGAAAAACTGAATTCTCACCATTAGTCAGAATTGTTAGTTCATCAGCAGTAGAGTTAAACGGATCACCCCACCGTACCTTGAGTTAAAGATGTTGTGGAAAATATTTACACTTAAATTCGCACATATACCTACATACCATATACATAGTGTCGTTTGAGGCTGATGTTAAATAAATGATGGATCATGTCACATATTTTTCTTTTTCAAGGGACAGAAATAAGGTAAAATCATTCAATTAATCAGCAAAAAAAGAGAAGAGAAGAGAAGAGAAGAGAAGAGAAGAGAAGAGAAGAGAAGAGAAGAGAAGAGAAGAGAAGAGAAGAGAAGAGAAGAGAAGAGAAGAGAAGAGAAGAGAAGAGAAGAGAAGAGAAGAGAAAATCCAGAGATTGGTCCACTGCTATAAAACGCTATATATGGCTTGATATTACAATTTTCATTTTCTTTGTATTTTAAAAGCACTCCCACACATGATATTTATTACATACAATCAACAAAATATCTAAATAAAATAAAACTGTACCAATGCAAAGAATTTTGGCTTTGGCTTTACAATGAAAGCACCCATCATTAACACTGGTCAGTCAATTTATGAATGTAGCACAACCACAGTTAAAATCCACAGAGAGACACTAGTGGGCTGGTCACATTATGCTACAGATGATGGAATTCTGGGAGTAACTTTTACAGCTGTGAAATTTAACTCCCTGTATCAATACCAGCTCCTTCACTGGAATAAGTATCCTGTTGTTGAGAGCGGAAATCACTATATTATCAATAAATCTAACACTTCTTATTTTGCTTTCTTTGTTCTCAGTGCAGTAAATCAACCTTTAAATATCAGTTTTGTTCATGCACTTTGTAGGACTGTACTCTCTGTTTCTCAGTTGCAGTCATCTGTCAGAGGATTAAAGTTCAGTAAGAGTCATCTGAAGTGTGAAAAAAAAGCCAGTGAGGTGCACCAGACCATCAAAACTTCAGTCCCAACTCCTCCTTACCCCTCCACCTGCAACACTTGCAGCCTCTCACTCTAGCTACCTCATAACCTTCATCCTTTTTGCCTCCACCAGCAAGGTTATGTTTTCATTGCAATGAGTTTGTCAGTCTGTCAGCAGGATTACACAATAACCACTGCACACATTTTCATGAAACTTGGTGGAAGTGTGTAAAGAAGGGCATCAGCCAAGGACAAACCCCTTCAATTCTGGAGCGGATTCATAATAATTTTCATTCACACTTTTTCAAACATTGCAGCACACAAAATTAGAATGAGAGGACTGAAGGTCTTAGACGGGGTATGTGGTCTACTCAGTGCCCTTCTAGTATTTTTTATTCAATTCAATTCTGCTTTTATGTTTCTTAGTAGCAAGCCAGATTTTTAACTGGAAAATAATATATAATCTTGGAGCTATTGACATATGTAGTACTTTTTTTTTTCTTTTTGGACTTACATCCAGAGAGATGCCACCAATGTCTGCATAAGATACGTATTTATTTATTTATTTATTTACTTATTCATTTCGAACATGCAAAGTGAAGCAAATTAAGACAGAAACAAAATAACATTTAGATGAACAGAATCTATCTTCAAGTACGTGCAAATCTGAATTTTCCATGGTCAAAAAGGAGCAGGAAGTATAAACTTATTTAATCCTAACCCTCAAGTGCTTTTACACCTTTATCACTAACTTAATACAACAATCTAACAATACTTTTTCCTAATTTTAGCATTCAATCACAACTAATACATAACACAGTAATTGAATTATACACAACAATATGATCATGGCAGTACAATCATACAAACAGACTCAACAATTCAACAATTTTCTTCAATAATTACAGCATATTTATCAAAACATTATCCATAAACAAACAACCCTCATTGTCATTATGAAATACTGTACCTCACAAGAATCAATTCTTTTTATCTTTTTTTAAACGGAATTATGTATATTTGTTTTATCTCCACACACAGTTTGTTCCACAATTTTACTCCATAGTAATACAGAAACTTTTTAACGTACTTTATGAATCTTTAAATTTAATTTTCCCCTTAAATCATACCCTCCCTCTCTTTCACAAAACATTTCTTGAATATTGCCCGGCAGTAAGTTATTCTTGGCTTTATACATTATTTGAATAGTTTTGAACTCCACAAGGTCAATGTGTTTTAAGGTTTTAGATTGATACTGAATACAGTTTACTGACCTATGAAGTTTCATTTGTGTTTCTACCCTGTAACTACCTTGTTCTGCTGTTTAATTCAGCCATTGTGGTAATGGCTTAACCTAACATAAGAAAAGCACTGTAATCCCATCTAACACACACTGTTACACACCATCCTCTGGAGAGGATTTGATTTCTCAGCCTCTCCTCTTACACTACCGTCCCCAAACTCTGCAGAATAAAAGAATCAATTCCTCTTTATCAGTCCAGTCACATCACATTTCCTTATCTATGCAGAGGCTGTAAACTAAAAAGGTTTTAAGTGACTGGATCAGCAACAAAAGAGAGAAGGACACTGCAGAGGAGAGGAGAGGAGAGGAGAGGAGAGGAGAGGAGAGGAGAGGAGAGGAGAGGAGAGGAGAGGAGAGGAGAGGAGAGGAGAGGAGAGGAGAGGAGAGGAGAGGAGAGGAGAGGAGAGGAGAGGAGAGGAGAGGAGAGGAGAGGAGAGGAGAGGAGTTTTGTGTGGCTGAGTTTCTCCCAGTAGCAGGAGGCAGTGGATTGTGACTACGTTGCCATGCAGATTTCATCCTCACCTACTGTATTGTATCCAACAACCATCCAGACTGATCCTCAGTCAATACTTACATATCTGCATATCTAATCTGACATGTAAACAGACAGAGCGCTGTAGTTATCCTTACTGCTGATATTGAAAATGACAACACCTTCTTAAACAACACCGTTAAATGACAGCAGATAAATTCCAAAGTGCATTTTTTGTGTAATAAATGTAAAAAATCAGCCATTAACAAATACGGCCTCTGTAGGGTCGCTCATACAAACCACAGTCTCTTTCGTG
Source organism: Sphaeramia orbicularis (assembly GCF_902148855.1). Lineage (NCBI taxonomy): Eukaryota > Metazoa > Chordata > Actinopteri > Kurtiformes > Apogonidae > Sphaeramia > Sphaeramia orbicularis. The sequence goes on from NC_043957.1 coordinate 36,148,933, forward strand.
TGTGCTTCTTAGTCGTGCTGCAGCAGAACAAATTAACAAGTGGTAAGAAAATGCTGCAAATGTGACCAACTTTGTGAAGTCAAACATGTTTTTGAAACAGTGAGAGCTGGGGGTTTCTCATTATACTTTACAGTAAAGTTACACTACAAGAGGTACGACTCAAAGATATCATATAGATCAGTGGTTCTCAGTGTGTTTCTGTGGGGCCTCCCTTTGGAGGATGAAAAATCTCCAGGCCCCACTCAACCCCAACAACATTATAACAGTGGTGCAATTATAACTTTTACTGACAGAAACATCATTATTGTAACAATACTTTTTGCTTTTCTTTGAAAAAATTTTTCTTCAAATTAAAAGTACCTTAGATTTTTGCTTAAAAAATGCGAATAAACTCAACAAGACTGCCCCCAAGACAATATTTTTCCAAATAAAAATACGCAATTATCTTACATCTATGACAATAAAGTTACTTTTTTAGAACAAACAAATTATGGTAATAAAGATGAACATTTGAACATTATCAGTGTCTGAATGAGCCCGTTTACATTGCATGTCTCAGAACATTAAAGTGCAAACTGTACAAACTGTGCAAAAACATAAATATTGCACATTTTTCTTTTCCAGTCCAATCCTTGTCCATTGTCCAAACTTAAACTCTTTGTCTAGTCTAGTGACAGATCCCCATGGCAGTAGATTTGTTTGTTGTACGTCCCTAAAATGAGTCCAGGGTGCTCCAACACTAAATTATTAGTTCCACCTGATACATGCACTAACCATTCATAACAGTGACTCTCTCCCCACATTCAAATCCAGACTCAAAACGCACCTTTTCAGAATAGCCTACCCACCATAAGTTTTACTCTCCATTTTACATCCTCATTTCTATATATCGTAATTAATCTTTTATCTGTTTATTTCTTTGTATTTTATGGATTGTCTGTTTTATCTTGTTATACAGTGTCCTTGGGTGTCTTGAAAGATGCTTATAAATAAATTTATCATTATTATAAATGTATTATTAACCTGAAGAGAAAAAAAAACACCCAGGAGGGAACCCATGCCTTTGCGCCACAGTTTGAGAAACACTAATGTAGATGAACTAACACAGCCTTTCACTGAAAATTAAACATATATTCAGCAAAAAAAAAACCCAACATATTAGATCAAATGTTGTTAATGTTGCTGTTTCCATCTCTTTCTGAGTCTAAATGAGAGTTTCACTTGTTTGAAGGAGTTGAATGCATGCATTTTATATCTGCAGATTTTCCTCTCATGATGTCTGAAGCTCCTCTGTCCTCCTGCTGACCTTGTATCATGGCAGTAAAAGCAGCTCCAGCTGAGTCTCCACCCTGCTGTCAGACACATCCTGACTGCAGCCCTTGGACTCCTCCAAACCCACAGCAGGTGATGACAGTTACACCACACTGCCATTTGTGGAACAGCGACAGAGACTATACACATTATGACAACTTATTCAGCTGCCAAGAGGTGCTGAAGTGCATAGTCTCTGAAATAAAGACAGAAAAATACCTGCACACACTCCAAATTGTCGACTATCAGCCAATATTAGCTGATACCGATGTCTGACCAACAGATCAGTGCGATTTTAATTCACACCTTTAACTAACATCACACTGTATCATCAGTCGCCTCATATTCCTTCTCCTCTCCTTGTTTGCTTTCCTCCAATGTGAAGTAATTATAAACCACTGATGCTATTTTCTTTGTAAACTGTATTTATTATCTTTAATGAGCTAATGCCACAACAAAACCAACAACATACCACAACCTCTTATGGGTTATTCAAGCGGACGGCGGCTTCGTGCAGCAGTGTGTTTGTGTGCCAACTCTCATATGTATCTATACAGTATACTTTATATCCTTCAGGACATGAGGAAAATCTATGAAGCACGATAACTAATTGTTCAGTATTGCTTGTTATGATGAGAGAACTGATCAAATTATGATGAATTATTACTGAAGTGTGCCTTTAGTGCCTAAAGTCAGTGTTCACATATGACCCACACAGAATGATTTCAAGCATACTTCTACTAAACACACTGCACATTTTTTCTCTTTTCCGTTCTATCTTTTGCATTCATTGCAATTCACAGTCTTTGGCGCTCTAATTATTATACCTTTTTTACATTGTGATGTTGATGAAAATGTGATTTATTAGTCTGCACTAATATAGTTGATGGTGAGCGCAAGAAAGCACAGCTGGTACTTAGGTATTAACCCTCCAGAGTCCAGAGTTGCACTAAAAATAGATATTGAAATGGCATTGATTTATAGCTGTTGGGCTGTTGATACAATGACAATGCTGCTTCAATATATAGAAACTAATTAACGTATAACTAAATTATCATGCAACTAAATCAAGATGATGCTGCGATCTTCTCCACAAGGATAATTTCCTTAAATCATAATTGACCCAGGACAAAAGGAACATGAATAATCCACAACATGTCTGGAGTTTGTAATGAAATGTTCTTTAATGCTGATAATTTCCATAAAAATACCCAAACAGAATCTAACTCTTGAAATGATAGTGGGGTCGCCTGTGATGCGGCAGAACTCCAAGGGTTAATAGTGTTAAAAGTGAATTTAAAAAATGTAAATAGGAATCATTAGTGGGGTAACACCAGCAAAGAAAGCACTGAAATCAGTCTGAGGAAAGATAAACCTGAGCTGCGACAAACAACTGATGAATGAAAACCAAGACATACTGGGTACACTTGCATGTTTTCACAGACAAAAGTGATCCAGAGTAAATAAACCTTCAGTGGCTGCAGTGATTAGAAGCCAGCTGAGGGTCCCCACTGTGACTAACTGGTGTTCCTTCACACTTTGTGCAGATAAGACACTGACAGACACTTCCTGCCCTCGGTTGAGCCTGAACTGTGGAAGAATTCAGCAAAGCTACAGACTTTAAACATGGAGCTCTTTTGTGGTCAGCCAATGGAAAAGTACCTAAATGAGTGAAAATGAAAATAAAGCTGCACTTTAGAAAGTGTATTTACACCAAGCTGTAATTATACAAAGTGGTAACAACCACATTAAACAAGTGGATCCTGGAAATGGTTGCTTTCAAATCACTGAGTGGTGATGGTGTCAGGACTTGACAAACCCTGCACTTATAAGGATGGAGCTTTACAAATATTGCACTGTGCAGGACTTGGAAAAGGAGAAGAAACAAATATTTTCCATTTCTACTTTAACTACTTTAACCCATCTTTCCCTCTGTTGTTACTGCTACCTACTATGCAACTTCTTTATGTCTTATAATATCAGATTATTTTTCAATTCCATTCAACCATATAAAAAGTTAAAAGTCAAAAGTAAAAATGAAGCTTCATCCCTCGACAGAAAATTAAACCAGTTGCTTTATTTGTTTCTTTTCACAAAGTTTCTACAGTCTGTGTTTGCAATTCACTCACATAAAGTCAGAGGGAAAAGTTTCCAGACACCCTTGAAATTTTATACAATCTCAAATATTATCATGAAATATTAGGGGAAAAATCCTTTTTATGTTTACAAAGGTATGGCTGGATTAGACAGACACAAACAAGTGTAAATGATATTTGTGTTTATTGTTAACAAGAAAAAATAACAAAACTAAATTCTTGACAGTTTCAACATGTTGTGCCCTGGATGTGTTTCAGTATTTTGCTGAAACATCCAGTTTTGACCTCGATGGAATAGTGCATGTGCAGAAGGCAGCATGTGGGTTTGGAGAATGAAACAATACATGGCAGACTTCAACGACTAAAAGAGTGATTCTTAATGTAGCATATCACAAATGCATGGGGTGTCCAAAAACTTTTTCCACCACTGTATTTACCTTGCAGTATTTATGATTTTTTTGAGCCAAAAAAGGTTTAAAACAATTGTCTCTACATTCTTACTGTAATCATTTTAATATAACCATCATATTTGGATAAAGTAGAACAAAATACTAAAAAACAACAAATGGAAGACTACAATAAAGGAGCAGCTCAGAGATGTTGTTGGAAGCGACATGTGTCTCCTCTAGTAAATATTTGTAATATGTATTGAGCAGATGAGTCGAACTAAAAGAGGAAGACGGGCAATTTGCTGTTGTTTAATTAATCCTATCTGACAGACGTCTTAGGATGCCTTCGCTGCTGGGGGAAATGAGTGTACCATCTTTATGCCACACAGACAAATACATGCAAACTCTGAACACACATAGACCATATACACAGTGACAAACCCACACCCCCCCTCTCTACATCGGACCCCTCAGCGGTGCAGTCATCCTTCATCTATCCTCCACCATTGGCAGAGCCTACAGCTGCTACACAGCCAAGGATCCAATAATGAGTGTGTCTACTTATGTTACCATCCCTATTGAAGAGACTTACTGCCATACGGCTCACACAGATGCTCATGATGCACAAGAGTTGTTAGACAAGTTATTTACTAAGTGTTCTGGGCAGCGGAATGACTGAAAACTATCACTGTGGATACTTCTGTGGACCAGTTCCAACTCTGCTTAATGGAGACAAAGTTATGTTGTTACTTGTTTGGAAAATACAGCATGTCTAGTTAATGTCAATCCAGCTTCCAAATGAGAGATGAGCATTTGTGATGGAGCTTTTTTTCAGGAAATTCTCAGTGTTAAGTGTGTAAAATGCAAATCTCATAAACCCATATTTTATTCACATAGCATACATAGAAAGCAGGCCAAAGACTTAAAAAATTTGCTATTTTAAGAAAAAAATTTGGTAATTTTGACTCTTTTGGCAGCAACACATCTCCAAAAAGTTGTGACAGGGCCGTGTTTACCACTGTGGAGTATCCCCACTTCTGTTAACAATGATCCATGAACATCTGGGAACTGAGAAGACCAGGTGGTGGAGTTCTGGGAGAGGAATATCATCCCAATCTTATCTGATATGGGATTCTAGCTGCTCAACAGTCCTGGGTCTTCTGTACCAAATGTTTTTAATTGGTGAAAGGTCTGGACTACTGGCAGGCCACTTCAGGACCCAGACTCCTTCACAATGCAGTAAATGGTTCAGTACTGTCTTTCTGAAATACAGTAGTGGCCAAAATTATTAGAACACCTGACTTTTTTTTGCCTCCAAAACATGATTTCATTTCATTATATTCATGAGACATGCAGATGGTTGCTCTGAGCACAACAAATATCAGATGAAGTGAGTCCTACTGTTTTTATCCACTTTTAACTTTTAAGCAGGACAGGCCTTGTCCATTCAACAGAATCACACAGCTGTGTCCTAACACTCACCGTCAGTTTATCCACAGTCACACCTGACAGTGGTCGCTTTTCCATTGTATATATGAGCAAAACTTTACTGATATTTACTAAATGTCGAAAAAACAGACGTGTATAATGTCAGGTTTTCCATTAAATCACAAATGCAATGATTTATTTATTTATCGCGAGATGACACGAGAAGCCATTCCATAAACATGGCGACAGATGGAAATATCATGTTGATTTACAGATATATTCATTATTATTATATATTACTTGTCTATCACGTACTAAATTAAAAAATGATTAGTTTCCTGGTGTGTCCACACATACCACACCATGTTTCTTTTAAAACTCTTCTTCACTTATTGTAACGTCCGTCAACATCCGTTTTTTTTATTCACATGACTCTAGCTGCAGAAAAAGGTCTTTCCATTGCAGTTTTGTGTGATATACCAATTGCGCTACGCCCAAAAAACCACCTCTTGCCAGTGCAAAAACTTGCAATCGAAAAACAGGAGTTTGAACAAAATTGTCGTTTTTAAATTAGGTAAATTTTTATGGACAAGTTATGTTTGGGCAGTTTGAGGGTTAATAGAAAAGTGACTAATGATACACAAGGGATTTGGTGGGTGATTGACAGTGAAATAGGCCTGGCTGGTTTTGTTTTTTTTTCTGTGTAGGAAAATGACCAACATCTCTTAATGATGCCTCTATTCTATGGTTTACAGAGCCTATTAATGACTTTTGTTTAAGGGTATTTTACTGGCCAGTAAAAAAAGAGCCTTTTAAATATGCCAAGTGTTCGAATAATTTTGTTCACCACTGTATACTCCTGCCCTGAAAACATATGGACTGAACGGGAGCGTATATGGCTCTAAAATCTGTTCTGCTTAAAATCTGCTTCCATAGGCACTAATGCAGCCCAACACCATCAGAAATGCAAGGTTTTCAACTGAACACTGGTAACAAGCCCAATGATCCCTCTCCTCTTGAATCCATGATTGCCAAAAAGATTTAGATAGATTATCTAGATTTATCTGACGTCACAATAGTTTTCTACTTTGCCTCAGCCCACTTTAAAAGAGCTTTGACCCAGAGAAGATGGTGGCATTTCTGGATCATGTTCACACCTGGCTTTGTCTTAGCACGACAGAGCTGCAACCTGATGTTTTGGATGGCACGGAAACCTGTGTTCATGAACAATGATTTTTGGAGGTGTTTCAGAGCCCATGGAGTGATTTCCATCATAGAATCATTCCTAGTTTTAATCCAATGATGCCTAGGGGCTCAAAGGTCATGGATTTCAAATACTGATTTTTATCCCTGGCCCTTGCACACAGAGATTTTTACAGATTCTCAGACTCTTTTGATCCTATATACTGTCGATAAAGAGACATTCAAAGGCAATATGTAAACAGTGTTTCACAGGCTACAGGCCCCTCTGCCCATCAGACGAAAAGGTTCCTCCAGCTGTTTATTCATAATACCCTTTGCATGTTGCCAATATCAAATTCAAAATTACCTTATTGTTTCTTAAAATAGCCCATTTTGTATGTTCTGCTGTGACTAAAATGCGGGTTTATGATACTAGTAATTTGCTGGATTCTCTTTCACTTACATTTTACAGATCAAATGATCAAATGACACCAGAAAAAAGTCTGCAGTTCAATATTATGCTTTGGTTTGATTGTATTACAGATCACACTCTTTATATGGTACAACACCTACATTTTGTAGCAACTTATAGTCTCATTTTCTATTTGTTTAATCAGCTTTGCACAGCAGCTGCTACCTCCACATCTGTTCTTTTGTACTCACAACTGAACACATTTTCTATGCAGTTGAAGCGTTTTTTCTTTTATTTATTACTGTTAAACACTCATATTTTAACTGTGTAGTCTTAAAGCAAACACATCAGCGTCTCTGACTGTAAGAACTTTATCAGTTGGAGATTACCTGTCACCAAATATCTTTACAATTGTCATGCTTTGTTAGAGACATAGATTTGAGGCTTAAATCTTTTCTTTTACATGGTGCAGGATTAACATGTCAAAAAGTACATCTCTGGAATCACAAAAAGATCAAGCTCTTTTTGAAACTCATGTACTTTCCACATTCACTGCAGGGAACGGGTAAGCCGATTGCTTGTGCATTTCTGTCTTTCTTCCTCTCTGTAGTTCTCTCTTTCTGCCTGCCCTCTTTTCTCTGCCGGTGCAACTCCCACCGCGATGAAAGACCTTTTTTTATGTGTTATCTGACACTGCGCTGATGTGTGAACAGGCACAGACAGAGGGTAAAACCCTGCATGACAGATGAGCAAAAACTACAGCAAATAAGTGAAATGCACCACAGCTGATGAGATATGTATTTGCTTTCATATGGATGAGGGAGTTTTCTAATACTCCCTAACCTAATGTTCATGAATGCATAAATATCCCTCATGAGATTATCAGACCAAATCAAGGCAAAGGGGGATTTTGTGTCCGCGTGTGTTTATCATGGAAGTGTCTTTATCCATATGTGTGTCTGAATGTGTGTTCCCTTATTTATGACATAACAACTCTACATGCATATGGGTCAGAGGCAGTTGATCAGCATAATGCTGGTGACAGCATGAAAACACGAAGAGGATTTACAAAAGAGGCCGGGTGGTGGGACAGGGAGAGGATAGAGGTGCTGTTGTGTTTATGACTGATCATCAGATGCAAATATTACAAGTGCAAGATGATCTGCTCTGTGACGGAAATCATTATCTCATCGTCAAAAAACAAACACACGTGACAAATGTGATTTACTATAAGTCTGTTGTGTGTTTGCGGCTTAAAATTTGAAAAGACAAATGATTGTGAGATCATAATAAGGATTACAGGACTTTAGTGACTGAACCGTTGCATGTAAAAGCATCATTTTGCCAATTAGTGTTTTTTAAATCTTAGCGTGGACAATCAAGCAACTCATTCAAAGCAGCCAATCACCAAATAGTACAGCTACGAAAAATGTTCTTCAAACTCCACTAATCTAATTTAAACAGGAAAAGCTGAAATCCTTCCCATCCCATCTCTGCAGAAATTTTGCCTCTGGAATTAAGTCTTTCTTTTTTTGTTAGAAGCAGGATAACTGTTGAACTAAACACCTAAGCTCAATAAACTCAATAATAAACTCTGGTCACTGAATATCAACCTAAATATAAGTAACAAATAAATGTGGAAATAAATTCAATAAATGCAAATTTTAGATGTGCCTTATATAAAATAGGCTCTGCCATAAGTATATAAAATTGACAAGTACTGATAAATCTGCAAAACCAGTAATGATAAATACTACACTTGCTCTCGGGCTAATTTGATTAACTGCTTTACTTTCTAAGTATCATGAAAATTGCCTGAATCGCAAAATTGAAATTATAACTTGAAAGATGCTTCCTGCTCAACAAATTTCTATGCAACCTACTGGTTTCTGGTGAAATATCAACTATAAATTTGTTTTTCTAGTCATATATGACATGAAAAATGAAAAAAGGTAAAAATCCTAAATCATCCATACATTGAAAAAATTGAGATTTCACTGTTTGGCTTGGTCATTAAGCTCTAGCTTGTACAATATGAAGAAAATCTGACGATATCTCTGCAATAAATGCCAATATGAACTAAAAAATTATTTCAAGCATGAAGCTGTGAATGTTATAAACTGGTCAGTATTCTTGATGAAAATAAACACTTAATAAAGATGACAGATAAATATCAGGTTTTCCCACAGAGTGACAAATTACTTTCATTAATGTATATTCTTTTAACATGAGACAGGTAAAGTTTTGTCAAATTTCAGAATATTTTTGAAAAATAATCCATAGTGGATGTCGATCCTAAGAATTGTGCATCCCCATTACATCTAAAATGCAATGTATCACAAATATTGTGCAAAATTTGACATAAATGTTCATTTGAATGCAAGGAAGACATAAAAAGAGTTTGAAAGTCACATCTGTTTATTCTTATGAATCTGATCTCTGAGAAACACCTGGAGTTTGACAAAAACATTAACTTGAAGTGATTAAATTTTTAAAAGGGGTCAAAGGTCAATGTTGCAAATTACATAAATGAAAGTTTGCTTCAACAAAGCATCTGTCACTAATTGCAGGTCGTTAGTGATGAAAGACCTTCATGAACATGTAAGTTCTCACTTGTCCAAGTCATAGTTAATCTTTACTTTTCAAGTTCAACTGGACTGGTTTTCATTCATGAAAACATTTCATCTCTCATCCAAGAAACGTTATCAGTTCTGATATGAAGTGTTGAAGTCATTTTAATGAGAGACAAAACATTTTCAAGAACGAAAACCAGTCCAGTTGAACTTGAAACCAACTACGGATTAATTTCATGAACATTTAATGATACAAAGATAGTGGACGCATCTGACTGAGCTTATGGTTCTTGTTGTTTTCATTCAGCACGGACACTGAAAAAACACAGGCTTTGTCCTCAAAGGAGCTATTCCTAATATTTATACTTACAAAATTATCATTTAAAATCTTTAAAAGAAGGTTCTTGTAGTGCCAAAGATATCAAAGTTAAAAGCATAATACTTGTATCTATTGCATTTCAGGAAGCCTTATGTGTGTTTATGGTGCCAGGTCATGATGCAATACATATGAAAATACAATGGTGGAGAAACGTTTCTGAACACCCCATGCATTTGTGACATACTGCATTAAGAAGCACTCTTAAGTCATTGAATTCTGTCAAGTATTGTTCCATTCTCCAAACCCACATACTCCATTCTGCATGTGCTCTGTTCCATTGAGGTCAAAACTGAGTTTTTCAGCAAAATAATAAAACACATCCAGGGCATGACATGTTGAAACTGTCAAAAATTTAGTTTGGTTATTTTTTTCTTGTTAACAATAAATTTACAAAAAACAATTTGCATTTGCTAGTATCTGATGTAGCCACACCTTTTGAAACACAAAAAGATTTTTTTTTTCACAAATGTTTCATGATAAAATTTGAAATTGGTTAAGATTTTAAAGCTGTCCGAAAACCTTTTCTTCCACTACTGTATGATTGATCCTTCAGTACTGTTAAACAGTATCTTGATGCAGTTCCAACTCACCAGTGATCACCAGAGTGTGAGGGACTCCTGGCCTCATTGAGCATTCGCTGGATATGGTTGTTGTAGAGAGTGAGCGCCTGTCCTTTCCCGCTCTGTGGATTCACCAGCAGCATCATTCGACACGGACAAGACAACTCACTCATCAACACGCCTACAGAGGAGAGAAAAACACAGGCAGCTGTAAATTAAACAAACAGCTGAATCATTTAATCTGCATCACGAATCACATCGACCAGCCGACAGAGTAGGCTTAAGATGGGCCGTGTATTTATTTCACTGACTATAATGTTGAACAAAAAGGTGCATAAGACCCTCATTTCATTTACATTTGTGTAAATTAACTCTATAAATGTTGTTTGTCTCTATATGTCAGCCCTGCGATGAACTGGCGACATGTCCAGGGTGTACCCCACATTTGCCAATAAGTAGCTGGGATAGGGTTAGGGTTGGCGACCCCCATGACCTTAGTGAGGATAAATCGAGTTCAGATAATGAATGAATGAATGAATGAATGAATTCTATAAATGTCTTTGTGTCATTTTAATACAAAATCTCCCGCTCAACCCTCTTCCTTCTGATGCTAGTAAATGTGAAGTGCTCTAAACTCATCTGTTGTCAGTGGTATGTGGTAACATCCAGTAGAAGAAGCAGCCTCTTTGGTAAAATTTTAACTGCAGGGTGGATGTAAATGAGCGTTCAAAGTATCTTAGGGATCAAACAGATTTCTGAGGGTTACATGAGGTTACACAGATCTTACAAATGCAGATCCCAAATCTTTTTAAAACACTCCGAAGATTACAATCTCTCCGAGACACAGCATTCGGTTTAAGAGGGGATGAAGGAGGAAGAAGCTGGTTTTCGTTCCCACAGTGTCCGAGAAGGAGTATTAAAATGTTGCCTGTGGGAGGCTGTGCTTTAAATTTTATGTCTGGAATGAGATGGAGAAAACCGAGCTGGACAGACACAGATATGATGATAAAACTGCTTTTTTTACACCTCATGAGAGAAAAACTCAGAGTATAACAGGAAGCCATCAGACACATTTGATACACTGCAGCTGTGGGATGATTTTACAGGTAGGTACACACAGTCCTCTCTGTTGGAACAATGGCACACTCCACTGAGACTCTTCTCTATGTCACGCCTTGTCAACACACCGTACACACAAACAAAATACAGCCCAATAGACAAAATCCCCACAGTTGTACCTTGGGTGAAGGCTGATCTCACTTTGTATCACATTCTGCTGTGCTTTTATAAAGATCAAAACACTGTGAGCGAGGAGAGAACCAAGCGAACCAAACAAGTCTGACAGCTGATGAATGAGTAACGATGGGTGGAACAACTGAAGTGCAAACGCTTCGTGAATAAGTACATCGAACTGGTTCAAAACCTAATTGGCAGGTTTCGTTTTAGAGGATGCAGCACTTACAGTTATCATGCTGGAATGCAGTGAAACAGGTCAGAAAAAATCCATGCACAGCAACACACCTTCACAGAGTATTGTTCACATGTCGCTGGAGTTTGACCTGAGGTAAACTCTTAATTTCCTTACTCCTGTAGGCGGTGTATTTTGATTTTAATCACTTAATTTATTGTTTCACTTTGTAGAAATGTACATTCTTGCTCATTGTGGTCAATTATCATCAGTATTTATCAATTGTTATCAATGGATCAGGTTAAATGTACAGCCCTTTATGTGTTGAGCTGATTTGAAAAGCAAAATATGTTTATTAAAGCACAAAATAATATTTGAGATATCAGTAGGTTTAATAAGCCCTGTGATGAAGTGGTGACACATCCATGGTGTACAACACCTTTACCTGTTGGTAGTGGGGATAGGCTGTAGCACATTCACAACCCTCTCAAGGACTAAGTGCTTCAGAAAATGAATGAATGAATGAATGAATGAAAGAAAGAATGAAAGAATGAATAAGCTTTAAATATAAAAAATCATTATTTATAGGTTACTTTTAATTGGGCTGGAGATGTCTTGAACCCAAACACTCTATCCCAGTGTTTTTCAACCTTGGGGTCAGGACCCCACATGGGGTCGCCTGGAACTCAAATGGGGTTACCTGAAATTTCTAGTAATTAATAAAAATTAAGAAAAAACAAAAACAAAAAACTTTCGAATAAAAAATATATGGTGAGTAGAGAGAGACAATTTATAAACGACATGACAACTCTGAAGCTGAAACTGAAGCACTGTAATACTGTTTATTTTTCAAATGTTCATTGTGGTCAGGTTGAGATGCTGCAGCTCTTTCATAATTCATAGTCTGAGTTATTGTTTGTTCAGTATTAATTGTCAGCCTTGTAAATACAAGCTGGACTGACTGTACATATCCTGACCAAGGAAAATCAAATTCTCACTTTGTGCAGTAATCTACACCTGGCTTTTCTGCCTCCGTTCATAGTAATATACATTAAATAACATAAATGTCGTCTAAAATTAATGTTTATTTACAACATAGTATAGCAAACTATTACATGATCAAAAACAACATAATTTTAGAAAAAAAAAAAAGTCTCTGTTTTGAATGTCTGGGGTCGCCAGAAATTTATGATTTTAAAATGGGATCATGAGCCAAAAAACGTTGGGAACCACTGCTCTATTCTCTGGACAGTAATACATACTAGATATTTTTCTGCACATTTGAGCCTCTTCTCCATAAAAAACTGCACTAGATTGCAAAAATGAAAATTTTTACAAATGGTTTGAATGTATCCACATGGAAAATAAAGACTTTAGAAACTAACAGCATCAGAGCATATGTCTATTCCTGCTATATCTAATGAACATACACCTGAAAAATCCATTAGGTCAAATAGGTGTCGAAGTCAGTGTAATTCCTGCAGTAGACTGAGGTCAGCACAGACACATTTCAGAGATGGACACATGTACCTGTGTTGTGGTTCACTTCAACAACTTCAACAAACATTTATGGCTAGTGTAAAAGTTAACTTGACGTTGCTGCTCAATTTCATGACACACTTCAGCCTCTGCATCTGCTAAATCCAGTATTATCCACAGTATGTTTAGAGTTTGTCAGAAACGATGGTTTTTCTGAGCATTTGGTACCAGTTTAAGTCCAGGAGCTGAGGTGAATTTCATACACAGCCCATACTTTTTGGTCAGGAGTCCCTCTTTGTCATGGGTGCCTGGTGAGCAGCTAGGATGCATCATTTAGAAGTTAGTAGGTGGAAAAGCCCATCCATCTTCTGAACCACTGAATCATCTACAGGGTCATGGGGGTGCTAGAGCCTATTCTGCCGACCAATAGGGTACATGCTGTGGACATATCGCCTGTTCCCTGCAGGGCTGACATACACAGATGCACAACCAACTAATGAACCTATTGAGGTGCATGTCTTTGGATGGTGGGAGGAAGCCAGAGAACCTGGAGAGAACATGCAAACCCCACACAGAAAGGTCCACACCATCTAACACTGGAATCAAACACCAGGACCTTCTTACAGTGAGATAAGCATTCCCCATGGCACCAAATGTAACTTCAAATGCATAGTATGTATCTTCTGTTACTACCTCAATTAAAACAGTGTCAACCATCACTTCTGCTATTACCTTTCACAAGAAAAGCTCTGAACACGTACAATGACTGACCTCCCTTTTGGCTTATTGTAATTCAAGTGGACAAAGAGGAAACAATACTTCGGCATCTACTCCTTGCTTGTGTTTTGGGCTGTAGAAAATCTTCCCTATGATGCACAAATTTGACCAAATCACAGGCATTTTCAGACAAGTAGAAGAGTCAAATACATGATTGAAAGCTGTAATCACTGATTGTTAATCACATTCCATAAAAAGCAACATGGACATAACTCTATTGCTCTGCTCCATAGCGTCACTTCTCCATAACAGCATGAAACCATAAGCTCACGTATATTTCCATTTAGGCTTTTGGGTTGGACTGAGATGAGGAAGCTGTATTAAAAATATGTATTCTCACATTCTGGTGTTTTTTTTTTTTCTCCTGATTTTCAGTTCAACTCACAACTTAATAAAAAATAGTTTGCAGTTTCATTTAGAGTATGGTAAATGACAAATGTTCATGTTATGCTATTCCATTAAAAATAAATGCTAGCTTGACAAAGGGGGTAACTCCATCAGTGACCAAATTTAACATATTGTTAGAGTGAATAAATTACAGATTTACCCAAATTTAAACATTGTTGAAAACATCTGATATACTGCAATTACACAAGTTCACAAACATATGACACTGGCCTAGCTGTGTTTGGATATTTTAATCTGGACATGCTACATATTGTGAGTTTCAGTATAGTCACTACCTACCCATTTTCTGGAAATATTCTCTTACTATGGAATATTGAAATTTTTTTGTGTGTAAAATCATTCTGAACTGTGCTATCTAATCATGTACCTTTGAGATTGTTTCTAACTATCTGAGAAATGCCATGAGAGGAAGACACAGGTTTCAGCAGTAACTTGAACAAACTGAATTATCATTTTATAAATATTAAGTCTAGTGTTACCTCATATATTAGTGTGTTTTTTAAGAGATAAACTAAGCCAAAACAAATAAGATATAAAATTACATGCCTTTAAATGTGGTTTTAGTTGTAGGGCAGCAGTTTGCAATAATTCAAGAGAAGGGTTCTAAATATTTTTACATATTGCATGGGTGGGCATCTGCAAAAAGTACAGGCAATAAGAACACATGTTAACCTGAAACATACAAAATAATTTAAGATCTATGTTTGTATTATAGAACAAATTAAGACATTTACAAGTTTATGTGCAGTCACTCAGTGTGCACGATGCATATTCTTACAAAACCGACAGAGGAACATAAAACCTGAGGGAATGCCACAGAAGTGCCTTCATGAATCTACTGGCCTGACAGCTGGCACTGCAGGCCTTGACCTTGCTGTCTTTGTGCACACACAGACCTTGTTGTCTAAATTAAATCCCATGCCACTTCCTGCGAGCCGCCCCTCCCCTTTTCCAACATTCCAGAGGGCCACTATCTATCTCCTCGTCTGTCTGTCCACGCTCTGGGTTTCCTCCCCTGTCATTAGCTCGACTGCAGTGGCATCATGGCACGGAGCCAAGTATGACACATATCTAATAATGCACACTAAAATCAACAGAAAACATACAGTGAAAATCTATGCAACAGCCCAAACCCATGCTATTATTAGATTCTGTCCAATATGCTATACTTACAACAACGTTTGTGGGATTTTCAGGGAGGTTTTTTGTTTTTCCAATGAGGACTGGAGGCTTATGGGAGCCGATAATGTATCTGGTTTGCTTGTACAGAGATGGGCGTCACACTGATGGTCAACTAATGATACGCACTACTATTGATGGTTATAGAAAGCCTCATTTATGTCAAACAAGGTGCGTTCAGTTTGGACTGATAGCAATCTAATCAGTGATGACAAAATGACACAAGAGTCTAATTACTTCAACAAAAATAATTGTGGATAAAAGTCAGTCACAAATAAAGTGATTGACGACATTGGTGTAAATTAAGTCTAACTGGATCACCATCCTCACAAACACCAGCCATGATGAAAAAAAGATGAAAAACAACAAGAAACTTCCAACAACAAAGCTGTGCTCTGCATCTCAACAGCGTTCTCTGAATCTGTGATTACAGCCATGTCATCTGCCGTCTTCAAACCACGAGCATGGGAACCGTCCCAGATCTTAATGCAATAATCACTACTGAGGTATTCCATAGGAAATGACAGCTTAAATGAGAGGGAAAAACCCAGGAGCCGGAATAAACACATTTTCCGGCAAGGTTTCTTATAATATCTGGGTACATAAAGAGTCTGAGAATAGATAGCTGTCTTAGCATTTCTGTGACAACACTGAGCTGTGTGTCCACTTCCATTAGTCACACAGAAACATGAATATTTAACTATAAACCTCAACTGTCCATGTCTTTGTGAAACTTTACCAAGTTTGAGCCACTAATAAATAATAAATTAAGTCAAAATGTTGGTTGGCTGTAGTTTGCAAGATACGGTCTTGAGTCAAAATGTGAAAATGTGAGAATTAATGAGAATCGGTTTTATTCAGAAGATATGTTTGTCCAAAAGCTACAGATCTACTACAAAACACTGTCTGCTCATTACAATTCATTCACTTTACAAGTTCTTTGGGGTGAGAGGTTTATAAATCTATTGTATAAATGTACATAAACCAATATATATGTGTAATAACACTTAATCATATACAATGAAAGCATTCGCTAACTAGTACTTTGGTAATTTCTTTTCCAAATCATCTTATTAAAGTATGTAAGACTTAGCAGATTTAATCTCTCAGGCAGATAATTTCTAAAAATAAATAAATAAATAAATAAATAAATAAATTAATTAATTAATTAATTAATTAATTAATTAATTAATTGCGCATAAAAAGTGTTTGGTTAAATCTCATCTCCAAAATAAACACAAAAAATGAATACTGGTGTTGTATGTCTATACCACAATATTTTAACAACATATTTCCAATTTTTCAAAATGTAAGAAATTACTCAAACACAGATTAATCCTGATCCTTCGTGGTCATTTCTAAATTCAGTAAGGTCGTGTCTGTTTGCTGCCTCATACTGACTCATCATGATGATCGTACGTTGATGATTTGTAACTCAGTCACCAGTGTCTACATCAACTTCCTTCAAACCAGGTTCACATCAGAAACATCTGAAAAAGTAATGACGTGAGCGTAAAAACTACTAAGCCATGTGGGATTTCACAATGTTAGATTGTATCTGTACTGTTGAGCTATGTGGCTCAACATTTCATTGTTTTTTACATCATTTTTCTGTCAAACATTGATGTTGTATATTGATATGAATGTTTTAGATTCATACATATCACCATATTTCCCAGTTGGTACTGAAATATTTCTGCCTGTTGTTCACTGATGTCAGATCTAAGCTTTGATAAAAACCATTAGGGGGGAAATCCAGTTTTCACATTAAACGGATTAGTGGATTAGCGTGTTATTTAACCTAATATGTCTAATAAAACGTAACAATGGTAATATATGAAATGTTAGCTGGGCTGTGGTAAAATTCAGCTACGCTCTCATGTGCAGTAGTCTTTATCTCATCATGTAGTCTGACTACTTCATCCAGTCTGTCCTGACTTATCAGTACACATAATTTCCTTTACCACTGTGGGAAAAAGGTCTGGTTGAAACCTTTAGATGTTCAGATCTGGCTTGTTTATATTTCTATGCACAAAAAAAAGTGCTGAACAGAGCTTGTTTTGCTGGAATTTTTGCAGGCGAGCCTTGGCATTAACATGACTACAGAAAACATCATAAAGCAGGGGGTGTCAAACATACGGCCCATGGGCCAAAACCAGCCAAACCAAGGGTCTAATCAGGCCCATGGGATGAATTTGTGAAATACAAAAATGACGCTGAAGATATTAACAATACAGGGTGTCAAAATAATTTTAGTTCAGGGGCCACATGCAGTCTAATTCATTCTCAAGTGGGTTAGACCTGTAAAATATTATAATAATAACCTATAAATAACTCCAAATTTATTTTGTTTCAGTGCAAAAAAACTTAGATTGTATGAAAATGTTTACATAGCCCAGTGGTTCCCAACCTTTTTTGGCTTGTGACCCCATTTTAACATCACAAATTTCTGGCAACCTCAGACATTCAAAACGAGACTTTTTTTGCTAAAATGAATTTGTTTTTGATCATGTAATAGTTTGCTATACCATGTTTCAAATAAATGTCAATTCTAGGTGACATTTAGGCTATACAATGTATAGGAGGCAGAAAAGCCAGGTGTAGATTACTGCACAAAGTGAGAATTTGATTTTCCTTGGTCAGGATATGTACAGTCAGTCCAGCTTGGATTTACAAGGCTGACAATTAATACTGAACAAACAAGAACTCGTTCTATGAATTATGGAATAGCTGTAGCATCTTAAACCAACCACAATGAACATTTGAGAGATAAACAGTACCACAGTGCTTCAGTTTCAGCTTCACAGTTTGTCTTTTATGTGTTGTGATTGTCTTTCTCAACTCACCATATATTTATTATTAGTATTTTTTTTTTAAATCAATTACTACAAATTTCAGGTGTCCCCATTTGAGTTCCAGGCGACCCCACATGGGGTCCTGACCCCAAGGTTGAAAAACACTGACATAGCCTGAACAAATATGATCATGAAATATCTTAAGAAAAGTGCAATTTTAACAATGTTATGCCGGTTACTGTTTGTGCCTTTGTAGAGCCACAGATTTGACGTCTTTACTACAACATTCTTGGCCTGAAAAAAATCTCATGCTCCTCCATTGTTGGGTCCCTTGAAGCCAAAGTCATGCCTAGAATGTGACAATATTAACACTGCATTGTTATGGTAACCGGTCATGCTGAGGGAGGACTATGCACTGGTGTCAAAACAAAGCCTTGAGAAGTCATTCCAGGTAAGTTGAGTTGAAACCGTCAGTGAGAATGTGACATTGCAGAAGCACAAAAACTATTTCAACATGGTGTTTAAGATAGAGAAGTGACATTTGTTGATCCACTGTTTTTTTAATCCAAACTCAACTTTCTCAACAAATAAAATGGAGATCGACTGGTGACAAGATGTGACCGAAATGAAACAGACATGACAAGGAGACTTAAGTATGGAGGGAAGGTGTCTTGGAATTCAGCTACTGACAGTGAAAATGGTTTTGCAATTGGAATGCTCTTTTCAGTAAGTAGTTTTTTTTTGTCTTTACATCATATTAACATGACATGAGGTTGTCATCTCTGCACAAAAACCCGCAAATGTCCAAATATCTACTTTTATACCTTATGTCTTAATTTTTTTTTTTTTTTTTTACTTCTGCAGTAAACACATTGAATCAGTACTTTTACCTGTCATTTTTACACAAAATGTGGACTTCTATTTTAGTAAAGAATCAACAATACTTATGAAACAACACACCTACCTACATGGTACCGTTTGCACCATCATGAGAATGTTTTCATTTTTCTAGCACTATATAACAAAAAAACTTAGTTTTTTTTTGTTATATAGTGCTAGTCCTGTAAGCTTTTTTCACACTTCTAACACAGACCTTTTCATTCAGTTTTTATTTTCCCTATACTGCACTGTGCACAGAGCAACGTGATATCATGACTTGCGTAATATACATGCCAGTTTTAAATGGTGTGTTATCTGTATGCATTATGAGCTTTCTGTGTGAATGTTCACACTGTGTCAAATACCACGCACTGAGGGTTAAGGTTAGGGTTATGGTTAGGGGTTAGGGTCATGTGAACCGGAGATCTTGGCGGTAAATTGATGCGTGATCAAATAGCGTTGAATAACATGTGAAAGGTCGAAAATGCGTACGTATAGCATGCCATAAGCATGACATACAACGTTATTTCATGAGATCAGTCTCCACGGAACAGTTGAAGGCATAGTAAACAAAGGTTACATGTCTGCATTCTGAGCACCACTTTGCCTGTGCACAGCTCTGTAATACTACTACCAAGGATAGACAGAGATCACAGTTTAGTTTGGTGTTCATCCTTTGGATTCTGAGTTCAGTGCTTTTGAGGCTATGAGGTTTCTCATTTGACATCAGTGTATACTGTAGTTAACTACATACCTCATGTAACCTCATGATAGCAATTTTGAGATGCAGCACAATGTCTGGAGTGCATCCCTCATGATTAGAGGTTCAGAACTTCTATGGGAGATCTTACACCTGTCATCAGCCTGACACTGATACTATGTTAAGAGTCTAGACTTTGGATCTTGGCAGTGGGACGACCCCCCTGTTGCAGCTTTTAAAGGACATGCAGCAACATTTACTCAGTGAGAGGTGATAACTCTTGTCCATAATGTTGTCTGTAAATCAAAGAGCGGAGACTGCTCGAGCACACAAGCAGATTTTTGCTGAGCCAGACCACAAAGGGTGTGGAAGGAGGAGAAGGAGGTGGTAGTTGGTTAGCTTTATGTAGATCTATATTAAGACAGGCGGAGAGTTTCCAACACAGAGGTTTTTGTTAAACTCATTCTGTATTTTCTGTCATCCACTTATCTACACAGCACCCCCCAGCGTTGTGTTAAAGACATGCCCAATGTGCTATTAGACAGAGAGTAACATCAGGAAAGAAGAGAGGAGGAGGGAGTGACGTCTAACCACAGTCTGTCCCATATGTGTATTTTAGGCTGCAGGGTCACATTAGGGAGGGGAGGTTAGGTCGCTGCATGAAAACAAACTGCAGAGCAAAAAGTTTCCAAAAGTCAGACGGTAACATTACCACTAATTTAAGTTTTACCTTACTATGACTTTGAACTCTAATTCCAAGTAAGTACTTTACTTTATTTTTATTTTGTCAGACTACAGTTTTTTAGGTATGTACGTGTTGTACTCGAACATGTATTTCTCTGACAACCACTTTTTTTAAATGCAAATGTTTGTGCTTTCCACGCCTTACATTTCATAACAGGCTCAATAGTTTTAAATGCATTTGAGGAAAAATATTGACTCTTTCTAGCTTGAATCAGTGCGCTGCTTCATAACAACAAAACTGATTTCAACCTTAATGAATGGCACAACAACAAATGGCAAAAAGATGAATTGGTACACATAAAAAAACCCCCAAGGCATTAAGATGTAAAAGGTACAGACATAAAAAGGAGACACAACGATGAAGGAAAGGTGTCTTGGGATTGTGCAACTTCAGAATCAGGATCAATTTTACTGTCCTGCACAGGAAAAACAGTGCTACACATTGCTACATTTGCACTGGGACACATAATAATAAACAAAACCCAATCCGTCTCAAGGCTTTGGAGTCAGCATAATCACAATTACGTAATACACCTTATGCACCTTCCTCTCCAAGGAAAATAAATACAATAAAACAAATTATTAAATAGATGAGTAATTGCATGCTGTAAAAACAGTCCTCCGTTTTCACAGTGCCAAGGATAAAAGAATTCATGTAGTTATAAGATCATACTTGTACTTCTATTATGTTTGCACAAAAACAGCTGGTAGAAAAGGTCCTCCAAACACCTACTTTAATACCTCAGATTCACTTTTGCAGCAGTAAAGACATTGAATCAATTACTTCTAAGTGTATTCCTACCTGAGTTAAGAATCAGTGATATTTTTGGAACGATACACTTGTAAAATCGTGCCCTCCACCAAGTCTACTTTACTCTCTGCAACTATTA
Organism: Sphaeramia orbicularis; assembly: GCF_902148855.1. Taxonomy (NCBI): domain Eukaryota; kingdom Metazoa; phylum Chordata; class Actinopteri; order Kurtiformes; family Apogonidae; genus Sphaeramia; species Sphaeramia orbicularis. Next base: position 36,170,522 of record NC_043957.1, read on the forward strand.
GTAGGTTTTCAAATAAGTATACATGCAGGAAATTTAGCAGTGAAACATGGGGTTATTTCCAACTATAAAAAATGACCAAATACATATAAAATGTGCCATGTGCCAGTATAAGGAGGAAATGGACTTCCCATCGTTAAAAAAACCCACAACCACATGTTCTTTTACCAGGCA